>NW_014559305.1:487219-492183 GCF_001313825.1 Dinoponera quadriceps
CCCCCCCCCACCTTCCTTAACTATCCTCTCTCTCTCTCTCGCGCGCGCTCTACCGCGCGAGTCTTTCTTTTGTCCTTTCCTCACCTTCCCGCGTACCTCTTCTTTCACTACGGAGGAAGTCTCACGGCTCTGCATACCGCCCGCGCGTACACGATGCATACAACGTGCATGCATCGCGCGCTCGCAAGGTCGTTTCTGGCCGACGTTGCTACTGATGTACGGCACGCTCGATCGGACGCTCCTTTATCAGGAGCGTTTTATCACCCCGGCCTCGTGGAATCGTAATTTAGGACTCGGAATCCGTAACAACTCGACCTTCGAAGGGTCTCGAAGCGTCTCGGTAGTTTTTCCTCCTCCGAGACCGTTTTTACCGGGCGAATCTCCAAAATAGAACAACGCCGGGAGTAACGGGATTGAACTCGTGCATTCGTCAATAGCACTTTGTCAACGGGGTCACGGCAGTGAAGGCTTTGGCCAAAATATATCCCAGTTTCTTTGACATTTTTGTAAGAAAAAAAAAGAAAAAAAAACGAGACAATATGTAGATCTATGTGTACGCACTGAGAGAAAATTGCTAATCTCACTACAAATTACAGCTCCGGCGATAACCATGTCCTTTGTTGTTCCAACAAAAACCTAGTGGTAGCAATATGCATATGAGGTTATTATCAGCAAAATTGTAGCAGCTTTTACTACGAAAATGAAGTTTCCCGACTTGTGCGAGTTGTTTCACCGTGCGATTATAGTCACAAATACCAAATCCTTCCTTTCGTTCCACACATAAATCGATATTATAACTATATAACTGTATAAAATATAAATTGATCGATGTAACAATTTGATATTATAAAAAGACATAATGAGGAGACAACTCCGATTGCTTCGGTGATCCTCGCGAAACAAGATGCGGTGGACACGTCTTTCCCCCTCCCTCCCTCCGAATCTCGACGAAGGGAAACCCGCTGAGACGGAGCTTTCGGAACCGTCTCGCGATTTATCCCCGAGATGCCGGCGCGGATCGATGTATCGTCGCGTGTATCCCGCGGCTAACGTTCGGAGCGTGTGCGCGGCATTTTATGTATTACTCTCCGGCAAAGCAGGAGGAGAGAGGGGGAGGGGGCGGACTCGTCTCTGTCTTTCGCCCCTGTTAACCACCCCGCGCCCTTTTTCTCGTGCAACGGGGGTGTTTATGGGTTTATTATACGACCGGTCCCGTCCGTTTGGCCGCTCATATATATATATATATATATGTACACAGGCACGCGAAAAGTCCGCGAGGAATACGTGTGCGCGCCCGGCGTATGATTCAGTGCGTGGGTGCGAGAGCGATCGTTGTTGCGGATTCGACGCGTGCGGACGACGAGGTGCTTCCCTCCAGGAGGATCAGAAGCGGCGAGCGCGTCTATAACGCGCGCGCGGGACCATAAAAAGAATAGCCGCGAAGTGAAAATAAATCTAACCTCGGCCGAGCGTGCGATCCACCGAGCGACGGCCGAGCGAGCGGCCGGCCGCGATCCCTTAACGCGAGGTAATAGAAACGAATGGCCGTGAGAAGGCGGTGGCGGCGACGACGACGTCGTCGGTGGCGGAGAGTGTGGGAGGGGACGGTGGAAAAAGCGGTACCACTTCCCCGACGACGTCGCGACGGAATTTCCACTCTATTCAGTTTGTAACGCCTCGTTAGCCCGGCGATATTCCGTGCATATCGTGCTCGTTTAATGCGCACGTGAGGCCGCGCGTCAAGATGTTTGAGCGAAGGTGCTTTGGGCGAAGGGAAAAGTATGTTGCAGCCGTGACGTGTGTTACACGTCAGGCGCACTGGAAGTACGAATGTATTATGTATTCACGATGTATTATGTATTCTCTGTTTTACTTCTTAATCAAGATCCCGAAGAATTTTTAAGTTTCCTCAAGTTGGATAAGGCGCGCGCACACACATACACACACACACACGCGCGCATACGCGAAGCGATGACGTGGTAGATGTATGTGATTTTGCAAGAGCAAAGTCTACTCTCGAGATCTACCCTCGGAATCTCTCCCGGCGTAAAATTTCGTTGAAAACGAGTGAAAAAATTAATTAGTCGGAGCGACGGTGAAAATATATTGCCTGTTGGAGTCACGAGGGCGAATATTTCACTCAAACCGTAGAGTGAATTCTTAATTCATGCGAATAAATGTTTCAGTCGATCAAAATGAATTTGCTCCAGTGGAATACATCGAGCTTCAATAAGGTCTTAATATTAATTAAGCTAAAGCTCAATAGTGTCTTGAATTGTTCCTGTCGTGTCTGGATATGCGTGATACATACTGATTATTTGGCTGTCAATCTGTCATTTTAATAACTTTTTAGTGAGCACCAACTAACAATAATATAACATCAATGTTATAGATTCGCATTCAACAACGTTACTGTTATATATAACATACGCGTTATATTGCATTTATATATTGTTGAGTAGGAAATTATAACACTGATGTTATATTATCGTTAGTTGATGTTCACTGGGTTGATATATTATATCATCTTATGTCATATTACATACAGTGAGTGTTGGTAAATATTGAGTTTCATTGAAGCTTGTTGTAAGTCCGATTCTTCGATTTCGGGTGAAAATGTGAACTCGCCAATTCAGAATCGCGATTCAGCAAGAATTCACTCTATACGGATGAAAAAGTCACTTGACTTCGGATGACTCGGTCTGCCAGTTTACTTTTCGAGCGTAAATTTGCTCGGGAAGAAATTCAGAGAAATCTAAGACGTCCGAGCTCGCCGTATCCAAACATCATCGGCAAGCAATGATCTGCATTCCGTTGAACGTTGTTTCGGAGAAGACGAGCGAGCCCATCTGTCACTCGAGACGCATTACCTCGATCGCTTTTTCAATGTAATCGCGCAGTACGAGAGTACGAGACCGCCGAACGGACGCAACGAAGCGCCCGCATGTTCTATACATAAGACGTACCCAGTTTCCACTATCTTCCCCCGACCGTGGCCCGAGAAAAAGGGAAAATGTTATTGAAAGATCGCAAGGATTGGAGGGAGGGAGAGAGAGAGAGAGAGAGAGAGAATGAGAGCGCACTGGAGAGAAGAGAGACCGGGAGGGAAAGAAAGAGAGGAGGATGATCGAGCGGCGAAGAAGAGGGATGCGGATGAGAGGGACGAATGGATGCCGAAGACAAGAGAAGGGAAGAACGGCGGGTTTACCGCAGCGGTACCACCCTTAGCGCGGTCTGAGTTCATTGCGCGAGTCATCAGTATCCATAAGCGATGAGTTACCCCTCGCTCGCTTTCTCTCCCTCTGTCCCTCCCTCTCCTCCCGCCCTCACCCTCCGTCGTTCTCTTCCTCTCTTTCTCTTCGCTGCGGTAGCGGATGCAACCCCCGTCGATGGAAGAGGAAGGTTAGATCTCGGGGCACCTGGTTCGCTTGTTCGCCGCGCCACGAAGCTTCTCTCCTCTCGGCTAGATGGTCGAGAGGATGGCGGGGCCACCGTCGGAGAAGGACGAAGGCCGAGGACGGTGCGGCTGGCGTTGCTGCTGCTGCTGGTGGTGGGTGGTTGATTTTCTTAGGTCAACGTATAATCATGCCGGCGAGGGAGAGGAGACAGAGGAGAGGGATAGAGAGAGAGAGATCGAGAGAGCGAGAGAGAAAGAGAAAACGGTACGGACAGCCATCGTCCTAGACCAATCCCCGGGCTTCGTCAGCGAACACCCCCGAAAGCGGGGGCGAGCCAACCGGCGGCTCCACTCCGCGAAGGAACCTTCTCGAAGGAATCTTCCGGATGGAGGTACTACCTTCGACACTCCGCTCCTCCGCGAGAAAGAGCGTATCCTCGCGGAGTAGCGCGGCGCGTCCGTGTGGACCCCCATACTAGCGAGCAACCGCCATCCCCCTCCCCCTCCTAGCCCCCGGGAGTAACCATGTCTGCGACGGCTCTTACGTACTACGTGGTTACGGTTAAAGTTAATAACGGATAGTCCGCCGCTGCACGCTTCGACGATTGAATTAAACGAGCAGCCCGCTTTATCCCCCGAGTGATGCGAGAGAGTACCACAATGGTCTCTCTCTCTCTCTCTCTCTCTCTCTCTCTCTCTCTCTCTCTCTCTCTTCCTCCCTCTATTGGAATGATTAGATTTCAGAAAGTCGACTACGGTCGACTCGTCGCGCGATTCGGAAGATCTCTCATTCGGAAGATATCGCGGGCTGGAGGCGCGGTGTTACCTTTCCGCCGATGCGAAATTATTCGTGCTCTCGCCTGCTACGTGTCTGATTACACAGAGGGAGCGTTGCACGTCCTCGCCATGACCATTTGTAATTATGCATTCTGTTATCCTTTACTTCAGATTCCTTTTCGCATCTTTCTTTCTATCGGTATCACGTTCAATTATTTCTTCTCACAGAATGTAGCCACGATAAAGTGGTGATTTAAAACGTGCTCTGAGAGAATACAGCCGAGTTATATTTGGGAATATTAAAATTCCACGAACTCCTCAAAGTGTACTTAAGGATAAAGTTGAAGTTCAGGGAGCAACGGCCCCGAGGAGCCTCGTAGAGTTTTAATTTCGCCACGTACGCCCCATCCCTCCTCGTCGATTCGCGAGGACCACTCGCAAATTCGCCGCGGCAATCCGAGTGTAGACGCCGGCTTAAGACGTCCCTTCGAATTTCGTGTCGCGTACAGGACGAATGATATCGGTTGATGAGATCGACCGATCCGAGAATCAAGAGCGCGGAAGGGGGCGCGAGAGGAGCGGCAGAGGGGAGGGACGGAAATAGCCAGAGACGGCGGTCCTGAACGTCGAAAGTCCGTGTTCTTGAAGGCAACGGGGCGAGATGGAAAAATTGCCTCGATGTAAAAACATGAGAATCGCTTCTCCGCCGTCCACACTCAATAAAACGACCTCGACCTAAGAGATACGCGGCCCACCGTGCCGCATATATATAAAGAGAGAGAGAGAGGGG
>NW_014559305.1:492191-512700 GCF_001313825.1 Dinoponera quadriceps
GGGGGGGGGGGGGGGGAGAAGAGAGATAGATACACGGGAACGTCGTATACCGAGCGAAAAATATACACGACTACAGGCTCGTGCGTCCACTCGGACGTTTCCTCTCGCAACATGGTGGAGGAAACGGGAGCACCGGGAAAAAGGACACGAGAAGAGCCAAGTGTGAAGAGAGAAGGGAAGAAGGCTAGCTAGCATCCACATCCAGTCGAGTGGTCAGCTATCGAAACCTCCTACCCACCAGTCCGGCGTTTCCACCCCCCCGGGAGAGACCGGCTCCATCGACCAATAATAAAAAATATACGATCTGTTGGCTCACACGGACGCAACCAACCGGCACGCCGACCCACGTAGACGCAGGCGAATTATACTTCGAGGCCGGTTCTAAGTGATCGCATTTCCACATAGACGAGCTTCCCCGATACGATATGAAAGACTGCCCGGTGCCGTTATTGCCGCGTGGCGAGGGGGCTGAGAAAGGCCATCGCGCCGGCGGGGGGGCCACCGTGAGATCCGAAACGGAACATTATCGAGTCGGATATTTTCTTTTTCTCTTTTTTCCCTATTTTTTTTTTTCTTCTTCTCCTCGGCAGTCGGGATCCCTTTTACGATCGCCGCTTGCGGCGCGAAAAGCGCGGAAAAAGTGGGAGACGATCGCACGGCTTACTGCGGAGAGAGATGATATTAAATGCGTGGCAGTCGCGCGGGTCGAAGTCTTCATTGAATCGTGGTTTCGCCGACTTTTCATACAGTGTGCCCTCTTCCCTGTACATTTTTTCATATTCCATTTCTCCGGGCAATTTTCGACGATGCTGGGATTTCCCGCAGTTTTATAGGTAATCGTTAGTGATGACTTCCTTATGAATTCATGAAATGTCTGAAAATGCGCACATTGACGCTCGCCATTAGAAGTGTATTATCTTGTGGCACGTTTAATACACACACACACACACACACACATATGTATTTATGTTTTCAATTTAATGTATATACGAGTCTCAGAGAGACGAGAAAATATTGAGCTCAATTTCGGCGTGATCAACGAGCGCGGCACCGACGGCAAGAAGCGCTACTCGCGAGGTACGCGAACAGTTGCGCGAAATCTATCACCCCGCGTTCCCCATTCGCGGCCTCGGCGCCCCAGCGGAGCTGAGTTAACGGAAGAAAGATGATCCATTCGTCATAATATAAAAATGGCCGTGACAGCGTTATCTGTGGCCATTTCCTGCAGTCGTAGCGCCCGGTTCCCCGGGCTCACTTGTCACTGTGCCGGAGGTAATGATCATTACTGAGGGTTTCAACCCTATGCGGTAGATATATATATATATATATACATATATATATACGAAACCCCCGAGTGAAAGAAGAGGATCGCGCGGACGGACCGAGAGAAAGATCGTCTCTATCAAAAAGAGAAGACGCCGGCTGCTGCCGCGCGGGGGGGGGGGAGGAACGGAACCGCGAGGCGGAGGGTCGGTGAGGGGTGCTGGAGAAGAACGGAGGGAGAGGGGAAGGAGAGCAGAAGACGATGATATAGACGACTGTGTTCTCGACCCTGCCTTTGCCTCCTCCGCGATCTTCCGACGACGACGACGACTACTACTATCCCCTAACCCCTCGGGGGTGGGACAAGATGGCCGCTGGTAGGACTTCCCGGCCCGGTCGGGTTTATGTGTCGTAATAAATGGTAATTTAAAACAGCGAGAACTAACAATTTCTTTCTTTATTTCTTCCCCAATGCTCCACGCTCAAGAGGCGCGCCCATGAACGCGCTCTCAGAGCTACCCGGCCCAGAGCCGCAAACACACCGACGACCGTGCGCAAACACACGTACAGAGAGAGAGAGAGAGAGAGAGAGAGAGAGCCGCGTACCCCGCGAAAAGCAAGGGTGAGGAGGAGAGTGCTCTCGCGCACCTAGAAGGGTAGATCTTCTTCCCGAAGGTGGTAAACGGGGAAAGACGCCGCGCGCCGCTGCGGGGTCTGAAAGGATAGGGTGCTCTCAGAGCACCGAGATGGGGTGGGCTACGAAGGGTGGTGATGGTGGTGGTAACACTTTCGTCGGGATATACCCGGCCCAAGAAACCGTGAACCAGCCAGTCAGCCAAGCAGCCCACGTAATATAAAGAGATATGTGCCGCGGAATAGCATTACCATTAGGAGATATAGTTTAGCGGAGGCAGCAGATGAAATGAGATACTGCGGCTGAATCATGCATGAAGCGAAGAAGGTGGCGATTCGCCTCGTTCTCTCACTTCGCGCCGTACCGTTTTCACGTACGTGTGTCTACGTGCTACGTATGTGTCTGTGTGCGCGTTCTGCACGCGTGTGCGTACATGTACAAACCGAGAGACATCAGGGTGATCTCGATCTCTCTCTCTCTCTCTTTCTCTCTCCCTCTCTCTCTCTCTCTCTCACACTCTCACTCTCTCCGCCTCTCCGACCCGCGCGAATCTTCTCCGTCAACTTTCTACCCCCTCCTCCCCGTCCGTCTTTTCTTACTCTTTTCTCTTTGCCACCTTGCTCACCCTCCCTTTTGCTCTCCTCCTCCTCCTCCTTCTCCTCCCCTCTGCCGAGCCTCGGGTGTCTCCTCCGCGCGGACTCGATGAGAAAAGTGAATATGCTACAATATTCAAATGGCAGCTGCGCGACACTTTATTAAACGCGCTATTTGCATCGCCGCCAACATCCCTCCCCCGCTCGCCCACCCCGCTTTCTATCGCCCGTCCGCCCTCTCACCGCCCTCGACCGTCGGTCGAGGGTCCTTTTTGGTCGCCGACCAGACAGAGACGAGCACGTTGCACGGTGCCTGATTAAAAACTCGCCAGCGAAGCCGTCGCGTCGCTGTGACAGCGGCGCGTTACGCTTCGCGCGCGCGCGTTGAAGGTATTCGAATCGGGATTGTTTTTCTATCGAAGCTGTTCTATCGAAATCGGCGGAGTCGCGGAATTAAAACCGGAAGGAGGAGTGACGAAGCCCGAGTGAAACGAGCGCGAGCTTCTTTTCGTTTTTAGCATATTCTTTATCTCTGGAATCAGCACGCAATCGCAATTAATGACGTTAGTCAATCGTCTGTTTTGCTCAGAACTGATTTTCATCTGTGCGATTTATCTTCCAACAATGATCGAAGAACTAACAATTTCACGCTAAATTAATAACTCGACATTAATTTTCGTACATTGAGATGATACGAATGATACGAAAAAATCGTCCGATATCGAGGACTAAACTTTCAAGAATAAGACTTTCGATCCTCGCTTCTTCAAAACACAAGTTACCTGACAATTTCATCGAAACAAGAAAAGCAAGAGAGAGAGAGAGAGAAAGAGTGCACAGCTTATAAAGAAAGATTCTGATTCATTATTATGAGAGTCGCGGTGCGCGCGCGACGCAGAGATACTAGAGGAGAGTACTAGAGGGGCAAACCATCCCCGTAATTCTTCGCAGGGCGGCCTGGGGCGCGCAGGCACACATTATGCTAATTTGTCTTTTAATCTCGGTGGCACCACCGGCGCGTCTTCTCTTTCCGTTCGGGGGAGGCTCGTGTATCCCTCCCGACCAAGCGGAATACAATCTGAGCATGCAAGCGTGCTATTTACTTTGGAGAACATCAGCGGCCCGTAGCTATCATAACAATATCGTTCTTGCTGAGGGAACTCTTCAGGGTCACTGTGCGGGTTTGCCTGTGATTATGTGCATAAGTCGACGGCGACGACTTCGGACGCGCGCGCGCCGAACGGAAGAGGAGGAGATACGTCGCTTATAAATTTCCGTCGAGACATTTGAATGTGAAGAGACATCTTTTGCCGTTTCTCCCCCGCTTTCATCGCCGATACCGTTCCGCCCCGGGAAGAAACACCCGGTATTTTTCTTCGCGTCCGCGAACCGGCGTAAGGGTCGAAAATCAACCCGGCCGGAGGAAAAATTCCGGCGAGCGCAAGTTGAAGGGCAAAAAGCGTCCTCGAGGAAAGAAACTCGGAATCACGACGTGAATGAAGTAGGCGGGAGGACCAGATGGTGGTGGCCGTGACGGTGGTGGGAGCACTTATGCATTTATGCATTCATATTTCCGCGGTCTCCGTTCTCGAGACGAACCGTAAGACGACGACGACGACGACGACGACATCGCCTCTGTCGTCGTCAGAACCACAGCGACGATACTCTGCGTCATCGCGGAAGAGGAAAGGTAGGGAAGCAAAAGAGGTGGGCGTAAAGTTGCTCCGGAATAATAATACATGTCGGCGCTCGCTCGCGCTAGGCAGAGCTCGCGGGAAAAAATCTGAATACATGAAACGTAATGACAGAGTGTGTACGCCTCCGCTTTCTTGCGCCGGTCGTCGGATTCGAGACGGCCTGGTGGTCGGGAGAAGAGCGGCTCCGTAGGAGTCCCCGATCAACGTCCTTCGACTTCGTTACGATACTCGCCGGCCTATTCCGCCAGTCGCGTTTACAACACAGGCTCGATTCGTAAACCCCGGAAACCACTACATCCGCTACAAAAGGTGGAGGCAAAAATGGGACAAAGGTGCCCAAGAAGAAGCCCAAGGGTCAGGTTTGCTACAAGTTTCGCGTTGTGTTTTGAGTGTGGGAGAAGCAACGAAAAAGAAATTGCAAACTGTTCCTCCAAAAAAAAAGAAAAAAATTAATGGAAATTTTATAAATGCGTATAAAAACCTACAGTATTTATTATTATATTCCGAAAACAACATTTTACGATTCTCCTCCTATCCTTTCTCTCACGATAAATACATAATAGCCAACTTGACCCAACTTCCGGATTATTTGCTAACGTCACCAACCAACCGGTGCTCTTCTGCAAATGGAATCAGGAAGCCAAGACGAAGACAGTGAGTGAACAACAAAAGAATCTAGCCTCCAACAGACTTCAATCTGGTTCGATTGAGCAACACAGATGATAGGGAAGATACAAATTTTCCGCTATCGAAATAAAGACACCGAATTTTCCGTCGTCGTCCTCGAAGACGAAGAATCGCGACTCGCTTCCCGAGGGGACCACCTTCTTAAACCCGTTTTGCTCGAGTCCGCGACGAGGTGATGGTGACCATCAAAAGACGCTATCGAGGACAACGACTAGAAGGACGTCGCAGAAGAAGAGAGAAAAAGAGTTAGAGAGAGAGAGAGGAGGGGGGGGAGGAGAGAGAGAGAGAGAGAGAGAGAGTCGTCGACGACGCCGACGGCGTAAGGGTAGGAAGGTAGATGGATGAAAGGAAGGAAGGAAGGAAGGAAGGAAGGAAGGGCGCCGTCGTAGCCCGGGTACCCGTGGCTCCGCCTATCGGCGCGCCGCCTCGCGGTGGTGAATACATTTAGCCTGGTTAGTTTACAAATGAATACAGCGATTGAAGCAACTTATAATATCAATGTACCTCCGGCCGTCTCGCTCGCACGCCGGGCGCCACCCCTAGCTAGCATCTCGCTTCCACCCACTCTCTCGCGGGGTTCCATACAGAATGGCCATATTAACTTGATAATTAGCTCGGTTATACGACTTGCAGATGAGGAAAGACTCGGGACGGACGTCGGCTACCCCTACCAGGAGTGGTGCCAGTGTTCCTTGCTCTGCTCCCTATGCTATGCTCGACTCGGCCCGGCTCCTCGTCGCTCGTCGGATGGATATAGAACCCTTAGTTCGTATTCCTCTCCCTGTCCGCTAGGAACCCCGCCGTGGTTCGTCTCGCAGCCGGCGAATCCCGTCTTCGCCGTCGCGCTCGCAACGCGCTTCACCGGAGACGCGTCGTTTCGGAGTTCCGAGATCTCTCAGTGAATTTTCAAAGTGCCTCCTTACCTCTCCACTCCCCCCCCTCCCCCCCGAAAGTGGCCCCCCGAGGGGGGCTCGAGTGATCACGTGCTCTCTCGAGCGCGCAAATCTCGAGCAAAGCACGTGTCCGCGAAGGATCACAGTTCGAGATCGACGTTCTCGCAGTTCCTCGTCAGCGACGGCCTATCTACCGGGCGTAAATCAGCGGCGCCGATGGTGCGACGACAAAGAGGTACGTTTCTCGAGGCAGAAGCTAGGCTAGCGTAAATCTCTGCGCTCGGGGAGTGCCGCGCGTCGTCGGACCCGCGACCGACGGCGGCGACCTTTCTCCGACTCGTCGCCCGGCAGGACCAGGTGACGGCGAACGAACGGTGCGTGCTAGGTGGCGCCTTGAGGAGGACCCAAAATGGCCGCGCGCACCGGTGCCTAGGCGAAAACGCGCGCGCCTTTCGAGAGGAGCGCGAGCACCCGTGGCCCCGTGTCCTCCTTGAGGAGGAGGACTCGAAGGCCTTCCCGTCCGTCCGTCCGTCGCGCGACGCAGGAATACAAACTACAAGGCGTATTCCGCCGGCGCATTCCGGGAGATGACTGGCATTGAAAGCTCGCGTTGCGTTGCCTTTGGTGCCGCGCCCGCTTGCTCGCTCGCTCTCGCTCGGCTACTCGCCTCTCCTCCGTCTACGACCGGAATACAGAGGACGTTGGCGGCCATATTAGGCCTCGTCTCTCCTTCCACCGCCTCCTCCTCCTCCTCTTCTTCTTCTTCTTCTTCTTCATCTGCTTCTCTTCACCTCGCCCTTCCTTACTCCTCCATCGTATCCCCCTTCGCGATAAATACGCGGCGATCGCTTCTCGTCGTCGCTTCGCACAGGTACACCCTCGGAGCACGCGCTCGTGGATCGCTTCGTTTCGCGCCTCTTCCTCCATGTGTCGTCTTCGCGAAAAATTCGCGGGGATTTTTCACGAGCCGTCGTCCGCCGAGGTCGGCAGAAAGTCCACCTTGAGAAATGCTTCTCCGTTTAACGCTCGCCGTCGTCCGTTAACTCACCGCGAACACGGAAGACAAGTTCGCGCCACACGCAGTGTCTGTGCACGTGGAATTTATCGCGTGCGTCCGCTTTATGCTTTCTTCCTCGTTGTTAACGCCGTCGTCGGACGGCATTTCTCCGAGGATTTCTCGATCCGTTTCACGCGCCCAACATTTACAAGCTCCTCCGGCGCGACGTCAGCCGGCGAGGGAAGAGGAGCGAGCTAGAGGGGAAAGCTGAGTATCGCGCGTGGATGGATGGTTATAGAATTCCCCGAGTGATAACGACCCGGGGATAAATGATCCTTGTGCGATATCAAGTTATACCGGCCGACGTCAATTCGAAGGACGCCACGATACTTCAAGTTTGACGGAGCTGGTCATCGCACGCTCCGAGAAATTCTTATCAAATCCTCACTACGACGACTATCAATTCGATACTCTTCGACCGTCGCGCTGATTTCCACCGATCGTTTCGATTAACAGCTGAGGTTTAGAAGTCCAGAAGTAAGCTGAAGTCACTAAAGATGCGGGAAGTGAATGTAATTCACGGTATCTTCGCCAACTCATCCCATTGACTTCGTATTGGCTGTACATTTAATTATGTACACGCAATTGGTTATATTGCGAAGGAACAAAGTGCTGTACATTCAGATAAATATTTGCTAAGAAATATTGGAGTAATTATTTTACTTGGATTAAGTAAATCTTGCTTGAATATAGCATACTGAAGGCAAAAAAGCCGCTTCATTCAGGTAATATTAATCCAAATGAAACAGTCACTCCAAATACTCTTCAGCGATTAATCACTTGATTGTAACATTTGTTTCTTTCAGTGTACGCGTCATATATAAATTAGCGAGGCGCGGCAATATTATAACGCCAGTCATTAATACCCCCCCTCCCCATGGTTAATTGCAAGATTAGAAACTCACTGACGCGTTAATGACAAGACTGGCAACTTGACAATGCCGTGCATCACCTTTGTCTATTCGCGACTTCAGTCGAAAACGATCATCGGCGTTTCGTCATTCCACGTATCGTCGCGACACGACGTTTCGACATCGGGATGAATCTTAATGTCTGCCTCGCTGCGAAATGATAGCCGCGAAATCGCTCTGCCGCGGACGGCGGCGAAGGGGGAGAGAAACGCGCGGAGGCGGGCCCGGCGACGCGCTACGTGCCGTCACGTACGCGCGACGAGGTTTTTTATCAAATCTAAATAAATCGGCGAATACGTAACACGACGGACAGGCGCACAAATTGTACTCGTTGTGGTACCTGTGAGACACCTGCATCGCTTCGTCGCCGACCGCCGTCGGCACGCGAACGCGCATTGAGCCCGTATTACATTAAGTATCGGAGATTGGAGATCACGGATTGAGGATTGAGATCCGATCCGGTTGGAATGAAGAGAGCAAGAGCGAAATTGGTCGATTCGTCGAACTCTAATCTACGATCGGCGGATTCTAATGTACGATTTCAATCGGCCCGTTATTTACGCAAAACGCTTTTCCACCGCCTATAATGACAATGATTTTACACGCATATCGCCACTACCATTCTCGCGGTTAAACCCAATAAAAGGATAGAATTGAGGCCGAAAACAACTATAACTTCTATCAGTGCGATCATAACGAACGGAAGCCGCGGGACTATATTTAGATAAAAACGTAATTCTACAGAAGAATCTGGAAGCAAGCGCGCGATGTCTATCGCGAGGAACGAATGTCTCGGTACACTTCCTGACGATTCGACGAGCACCGGATACAAGTACCACGCAACACCACCATCAAATCGCCGTCGCCAATACACACGCCACGTCGTTCGTGGGCCGGCTCGCATCGCGAGACTCTTGATTGCGCCGCTGTAATCGGCGTCACGTTGCACGCGGAAAACGAGTTTTCACGGGCGATAAATTCAAGGATAGCATGAGCGCGCGCGCTCTCGCTCGCGCAACGAGAACTCGGCCCGCGTCGTGTACAGGGTGTATACGGCAACAACACCTGCCGCGGGTTCGGTGTGGGTGCCGCGAGGAGGGTAGAGAGGCCCGACAAAAGTAATGTATGCACCCTTGTCCGCACAATGGAAACTCCGAGAGAGCGGAGCCACCTGAGCCTGCAGGCGGATCGGGCGTCATTCGGGCCGGCTGTTTGCAACCGACGTGGCCGTGGCCCCGCTAATTATTCGCGTAATTTCTCTCGCGTATGCGGAGAAAGTAACGCAGGACTTCGTATCGTTGCCCCGTTATCGAAGGGGGTGGCGGGAGGGTCAGGAGCGTCGATTATCGGCCGCTCCGTTATTCCCGTATCGATCGGGCAATCATTCGACGCGGTTGTTCGCGGCCAGAG
Organism: Dinoponera quadriceps; assembly: GCF_001313825.1. Classification (NCBI taxonomy): domain Eukaryota; kingdom Metazoa; phylum Arthropoda; class Insecta; order Hymenoptera; family Formicidae; genus Dinoponera; species Dinoponera quadriceps. The sequence continues at coordinate 501,337 of NW_014559305.1, forward strand.
CACCGTGGCTCCGCTCATTATTCGCGCAATTTCTCCCGCATCGAGAAAGCCCCGCGTAAGTAAGAACATCGTTACCTCATTGTCTGAGGTGAGGCGCGCCGACGACGACAGCGTGGCGACACGGATCTTAATCCCACATTGATCGAGCGTGTGAAACTGAAAAATCAGAAATGCGTGCGGTGTGTGTGTGTGTGTGTGTTACGGAGAGGAGAGGGGGACTCAAAGGTCGGAGGAGGGCGCGCGTTAACCGGCGCGTTTTAAGCCGCGGAGCGGGACGAGAGCACTTTGCGCGAATACGTCGCGCGTCAATCTCGCGCGTAATTTATCGCTCGGATAATGCAAACGAGGTGGATAATGTTTCGCCGCGAGCCGCGAATCGCGGAAACGGGATATTTTATTGGAAACGGGCTTCAGTGTGGGATGATTGTTGTCAGCATAATTATCGAATTATCACCTCGTTAAGAGCAAGCTTCGGACATGATTTTTTCCGTTGTACCATCATTTTTATGCTATTGCGACGCTCTTAAAAGGATAGTTCGCGCTTGTACGGAGAAAAGGAATTAGCTGTCCGTATAATACAACTGAAATTTAGTCACCAGGCCTAGTTTTTAGCTGTGGGAGCTAAAAACCAGGCACAGGGGCGAGAAATTAGCTGAATCAACTCAATTTCAGTTGGATTATTTGATCAGCTAATTTTTACTTATGGGAATTAGTTTTCACTTGTCGGGGCTAATTTTTTCCCGTGTTCTTAGACGGCTTATAGATCGGTAAAAACCCGCTTTGACGATACTAAGCTTCTTACGTTCTCTCTCTCTCTCTCTCTCTCTCTCTCCCTCCCCTCTTTCTTAAGCTTTTAATTCCACAGATTTAATTTTTTAATTTTAAAACTATAAATGCTCACGATGTTTCGATTATCAAACTCGTGCGAGTATTTAAAACAGTCTACCATTTGATGTTAAAAGCAGGGAGAAAACAGCGGAAATTTAAGACATCATCATGGTCAAAACAGGAGTAAATTACACCATTAGAACCGAACCTACTTCGTTATCTTAGCTTTCATAGTCGTCGCAGGACGACATTGTTTCTTTCGCTTCGCGTGTCGTCGTTAGTTTATCGGAAATTATGTTTACGGTGATTGCCGCGTTGCAAACAGCAATGCCACCGATTTCCACGACGCGCACATCCCGTGCGCAAATCGTTCTCCTCTAATTACGCGCTGGCAGATAATAACGCGCGCACACCGTCTCCGGGCTGGCGCGATAACGAGCCAGCCGACGCCATTATTTTTTCTTCGTGTTCTCCGTCCTCGACTGGGAGGACTCGCCGGCGAATCCCGGGGACTAGCTGAAAGGAAGAGGGAGGAGACGAGGGAGCGAGCTGGAACGAGAAGTCAAGGCACTCAGCGTGGCTAATTGCTCAAATCATTAAGAAAAAACATGAAATCTAAGCCCCGCCGTACAGTGGGAAGAGACGTAGATAGCGATCGGCCGAGTGTGTACCGTAATGAAAATAATCGTGGCAGCACGGCAACGATAACTACGTTTTGAGCTCGACTTATTCGCCGCGTTCTCTCTCCATCCGTTTGTCCTTGCGCGATCGGCCGCCTTAAATCGCCGTGTATTCGGTCGGGTGCGACGAAAATTTCGCCTCGCGAGCCACGGAAACACCTGGCCGGTGGTCTCGCTTGCGCGTCAATTCTGTATTCCTCGTTCGAGGAACGCAAGTGTCGTGCAAGGCTGGTCCTTCTGAGCCACTCTTTTCTTCACGTTTCAAGGAAAACTAGGATGTACTCGAGATTGCGAGAAGGGAATGGAGAAAATTGTGGAGAAGTGTAAGAAATGTAACCATAGAAAGATAGATAAGACGTAAGGATTTACGGTCACGTGGAGTCTTGGAGTCTGTTCCCTTTGTTTCGCGGAGCAGGAAGAGCCGGAGGCGAACAAAGGAAGCATGAGATACTTAAATTTTAACAGCCAATTGAGTGGTACTTCAAAACACGTCGATATGCTGCCCTTTCAGTGTCAGGGTCTGATATATCGCGATTAAAACGTTATTTCCTATGCTTTTCATATTTCTGTCTGAAAAAAAATGCTTCGTTCGTATCAACACCTGTTCAGTGTTTATGAGAGGAACTTCCGAATCAACCTAATTTATACAATCAGTCGAGGAAAGATTGCGAAAGTTCGATCCCAATGGACTTCAGAACGTGCGATATTCGATGGGATAATTGATCTCTTTTCCGAGAATCACTAAAAGAATTACCCTACCAGACACGAGAGTGCGAAATTCAATGAGGATGCGTATCGCAACCTTTCCGCTACTGACTACACACACACACACACGTTTCCGTGCTCATTGACTTTCCTACACCCACACTCACGATCCCGCGCGAATCCGCGCGTATGCTCGCGTAAACAGACCATTATGCACGTGGAATGTTAATCTCGCGAATGAAATCGCGAAGAGTAAAAGTAATGCCTCTCTCGATTACACGTTGTTCTCGCGCCCGCGCGGCGAAATCCATACCAAGGGAATCGGCTGGCGCGAGGTCGGCCCGGTGAAATTCGTCGCGGCACAAAAGTCCCGCGATGACAAATACACAGAAAAAGAGCGTAAGAGAACGAGAGAGTGATAGGGAAGAAGGGGAGAGAGAGAGAGAGAGAGAGAAAAGAAAGCGAGAGAAGAAAAAAGCTGAAGAACGGAGGAATAAGAAAACCGAGAAGTGCGGCCGCGCGCATTTGCGTATTGTTATGTTAACGCCCGCGCGAAGTAACAATCGGCACCAGGCACAATGGCGAAATCCCTGCCTGAAAAGGGGGCAGGGAGGTTGGAAGCCGTAAGCAAGGGTTGGGGGCCAAGGGGCGCGCAGGGGGGAAGGGGAGGGAGGCGTTATCGCATTATCGTATTGCGGCGCCTCGCTGCCGCCGGGACTCGCTTTGCCCTTACGTAAATTCCTGCAAACAAAGATTTACACCGATACAACACCGCGAGCACGCCGGTACCACCGTCCTCCCTGTTGCTCACTCGTTCCTTCCCTCCCTCCCTCCTCCTCCGCCCGCGCCCTCGTTCCCGCTGCTTCTCCGTGAGCTTGCGAAACCGCAACGAGCAAACGGGCGAGGAGAGGGAGAGAAGACGACGTCCGCCGACTCCACTTTAATATTCTTCGCTTCCATAAAAATATGACGCACTCCTTACGAGGATTTCGAGGACGACACTCGCGAAGGGCTCTCCCGCCACGAGCCCGCTTGACCCGCGAACGATGACGCATCCGATGAGACAAGATAAGATGAGACAGTATATCAAGTTGTTATTGTTATTAGGGGCTATCACTGGATGTCGGGCGCGATCATTTCTATCTTCAGCAGGCGGATAAAATTTTCCATAAAAGAAGCCACTTTGGGAAAAATTTTTCCTCTATATCTTATTAGTTATTTACCTTGAGCGTCTTCAATGTCTTTCTTTGTCATTGTTATTATTGTCTCGGAAAAGGTATATTTCTCGGTATATTTCCTTGTTGTGCTAATTTCAATATTATAACTTTTCAAGACAATCGTATGCGTTTTTAATATTTTCGGAAGATTGTATCTTGGATGATTGTTTCGACATCCGAGTTTCGGGATTGTGACTTTTCAGGAATTTGTTCCACTTCACGAATTTCGGGATTTCCATTTTTCAGAAAAAATACATGTCCATGAAACTGCATATCGATATTTGTCTCTTATCATGCAAATCAAGAAGCTTATCTTGGCAACGTAAGTAAAAGAAAATTCGCGGTATTTTAGCTTTCGCGAATGTAAAACGTAACCGAACGCTCCGAAAGTCGTAAATATTTAGTCGCATGACGGTAATATACAACTCACTATGTAGCTCACTATGATACTTCAAATCGTTATCACCGCGACATGTAAAATATCTCTCGCGGAAGAAGTAATTACCAACGAAAGAAGCAATTACAATCGGATAACCGTCCGCTTTCTACTATACACACATGTACATACACATGCATGTACGCATGCACACACACACACACACACACACACACACACACTCGATGAAAAAAAAGTCGCAACACTTTTTCTTCAATGACTCTCATAATGCATTCGTATACGATAAGAGAACTTTTGTTTCATAGTAAATTTCAGAAGACAAATTTTCTTATCGGATCTCTGACGTATTTTCAAATTCAAAGTAAAAGTGTTGCACTAACCTCCCGAGTAAAAATCTACAATTTGTAATTTCAGAGAATGTGATCGTAATATATATATATATGATCGAAACGGCCTGACAATAAAATAATTTGTACCTGTACGGTACATAATAAATCTATGTAAATTAGATCCGCGATCGGCTCTTATCGTCTTTCAGTTTTATATTATTAATGTAACACGATCTTTCCGTCACTACATGGAAAAAAAGACTGGCCGAATTAGCGTGAAATAACCAAGCGCGTTCTAATGATGGAGTTGAAGCAGAATGTCTACCTCTTATGAAATCAATTCTTCGGTTCTTTTCGGTTCTTAGGAACGAGAAATTCTGCCCTCCCCCTCCCCTCCCGCCAAAACGAGCCTAGTTATTTTACGTCACATTAATTCAACCTTCATTTCTAAGTGACCGTGCCGACTCGCTTGGTCGTACGCGCTCACCAAACGTGCGTATAATTGTTTATCGAGCCCGTTTCAAGTCGCTGCAATCCTCCTCGATCGATCTATATATGGCGGCGGCAAAACACACAGCCCCTATGTTATAAGGGGTGGGCCCGAACTCGGCGGAGAGCGGCGGGGCGGACAGGGCGGACGGTGGCGGGTCATGGGTGGGTGGTGAATATGCAAATGTAATTGATATTACTTTTTAAATATTCCCCACTCTACCCGACAGGGGCCACCCGTCTGTCGCTCGCTCGCTCGCCTGCAGCAGAGGGTGCGCCTGCTTTATACACTCTTACTCTAAGTGCCTTTTACCCCCATGCCGACAGCCTCCCACCATCCCTCCCTTACCTCCCCCCTACCTCCCTCCCCCCTCACCCCGCTGCCGTCATCGTCGTCGTCGGGCGACTGCAACGTGCCCGGCAGCGGCCCCGTAAGTAAAGGTAATTAATAGACCCCGAAGACCTCTATCGCAAGATTTCGCCGGATAACCGGCGCGCAGGCTATAGTTACCGGTGGACCGTGGCGAATTATCGCGTCTCGATAATTTGCGAAATTTCATTTCTCCGGCCGGATGGCCGCCTTTTTAAGCCCGAGTTACACGCTCCCGCGACGGAGTGCGGTGCAAGAACGGGAGCGAAGAAGAAGCGGTTCCTCGAGGGATTTTATTCCGCGCAACGCCGCCGTCGCCGTGTGACGTAAGATTGGCACACGTAGATATACATGCATATATGTATATAACATTCGAAAGATCGGATAATTATTTTAATCATTCGGCACGGTCGGAATCTCGCGGTGTGTCGTTTGCGTAAAAGTGCGTCGCCTCTTCGCGGGATGAAATCTGAACCGACACAACGCAACAGGGGAGGAAGCGTGGATGTATTCGTGGAATTATAATAGTTATATATAATAATATATATGATGCATATACTACATACGTATATACGACGGAGCATGTTGATATTCGCGCCGAGTAATTATGCGTGAATAGAAATGCGCGTTATAATAATTAATTTATCAAGTACGATATGGAGTTTATAATACGTATAATCAGCAGATCAGAATATCTGATACTTATATCTGCATTCGTGTTAATAGTCATAAGGGATTTAGCAATTCTGATATGACATCTCTCGTTCGCTTTTTCGCGCTGTCGTTCTGTCAAACACCATCTCTCCCCCCACGTGATTGATCTAATTCTAGCTAGTAGCAAAATCTACTAGATTATCATACATTAATTTGCACACAATGGGCAATGAATTTATTAGTTAAATGCATTGCGTTGACGTTACGCTAATTATAATTTATGGCGCAATAATAGACACGATGTATGATTGCCGAATAGAATGCGATACAATAATGAAGAGACCGCGACGAATCACCGCATCGTCAAAGGCATAAAATCGCTGTTTACTAATCATCGCTTCGATTACTACCGCAATTACCGAAAGGGTGCGTTTTCGTCCTTCCGATATTTTCCTGCCGCAGGAATTATATCCGTCGGATTGGTCTTTGTAAATTAACACGAGACACGTCGCGTTCAGAAACGAGTGTCCCGAGCTTAATTGTCAACTGTTTCTACAAACTAAAAGCTGCAGCCATTTCAGGAAATACTCTGACGCAAGTTTCAGAAAGGTTCTCGTTCAATTTGTTCATTATTACTTTCCCAAACCCGTACGATTCTGTCGTCGAGACGATAATGTCAACAATTAAATCGATCAGATCGAGTAGAGGAGTTTTTGTAAATCACGACGTACATGAAAGCGAGTGTTCCGAATTCAATCGAAAACCCTTTCCAGAAGCTACGAGCTGTAGCCACTTTTGACAATCCGTAACTCGCTTAACGCAAGTTTAGGAGAGACCTCCCTTAGATTTTGTATCGTTATTTTCCCAAACTCGTGCGACTCCGTCATTTCAAGGACCACGTCGATAATTATTAATCATGGATCCAGTCGAAGAGTTTCTGTAAATTGCGACGGCACGTGCTCAAGAGTGAATGTTCCGAATTTAATTACTCATTGCTCCCAGGAGCCGCAAGCTGTAACCATTTTCGGGAATTATTACGCGGGTTTGAGAGACCCTCGTTAAATGTTTTTAACATTAATCTTCCCAAATTGCCCGGACGTACGCATGTACGCACGCATGCACGCGCGCACACATCTCCTCGCCGTAATACCACGGTATTTTCCGGCACGGTTTCCGTAAATAAGAAAGATGCGTACCACGAACGTGGACATTAATTTAGCGCGACTGCCGACGGCGGGATTCCTCCGGCCAAAACGGTTGCGAGCCGGAGCGAGCCGTTGCTCGTGTGCGGTGTATATATATCGGACGGGGGGTACTACGAGGCAGGCACATGGGGACCCACATGGGCATCTTCTCTCCATAAATCTACCACCCGCTCGTGCACAACACTGTGAATTCTCTCTCTCTCTCTCTTTCTCTTTCTGTCCTTTCTTTCTCTCTTTCCGCCGACGCTAAGTACGACGTTAAATAATTCGACGAGTCCGCGCAAAGGCGCGCTCGCTCGCTTGCCGACGGCAAAGGAAGGAACGAGTAACCGATCGCCGTGCTATCGTTGCACGAGGAACGTATAAAACTCGATGATCGTCTAGACATTTTTCTGAAAATATTCGCAAGTGGGAATCACGATAACGTCATCTTGGCAACGAGTGATTTACCTTGGCGCGAGAGTCGTGCGAAAGCAATTTGTCTCGCTCTGACTACCGCACCGGAGAAAATTGTATCGTGTGATTTTTCAGTCTAAAATTCAGTTTAATTCTCTTCAGTTCTAAGTTCTCCTGAAATTAAATAGCGGATCGAGTTGAGGAGCTCCCGTAAATTACGACGAAACTCTCATCATTGGTACTCGAGAGCGAGCGAGTTTCGAGTTCAATTGCAAACCGCTGTCAGAGGCTACAAATCGTAACCATTTTCAAGAATAATTACTCACTCCAATGCAAATTTCAGGGACCCTCGTTAAATTGTTTTATCCTCAATCTCGCGCGTCCTTGTTGTATCGCGAGGATAACGGAAAAGCTTTCAACTGATCTCTTCTAAAATTGATCTAAAATGCTGTCGGTGTATAATAGTTTATCGTGCGATAAATTCGCAGGACGAAATGCAAGAAGTCTCGTTCGGCAAACGTCGACGTTTTTGAATGCGACCAGACGCGACGGTTTATTACGGTTATGGCGAGCCGTCGAAGCCGCGTCTATTGATAGCGATATTTCCCATGATATGATAAATTTCGCGCAGCAATTAGGCGTATCACCTTCCAAATAAAGATGATCATTAGAATACAATGCGATCGTTCTTGCGAGCGTCGAAAGTAATCCTTCCTGCGGCTCGCGCACGCGTTACCTCGAATGCGAGCGCCCGAGCAGGTGTCAATAAGATTTATGATAATCCGCCGAGGCGTAGAATAATTAGCGAGAAATTCGCATATCGTCGTGGCACGCGTGCGATTCCCCCTCGAGAGAATCGCACGAATCGCGTCTGCGATTGGCTCGTTCGCTCGATTAAAAGTCACGCATGCACGATATAAACGATACGATCGATAAGCGAACACGAGTCTTCGTGGCGATCAAATCATAAGCGATCCAAGGCATGGTTTTCACGACGTTGCAAAATTTTCGTAAAAAATACGCAGGTTCCGGAAGATCAATGATAAAATATTGAACGAGGGTCTCTCTTTCTCATATACGCACACATAAGCGCAAACTCGCGTTAGAGTCAGCAAGTTTCTGAAAAATTTGTATATAAAAGAAACTTAAATAGGGTATGAGCCAATAAAAGCCTGTATACTTAATGTAATAATTATATTTTCTCTTAATCATATATATACTGAAGACTAACATATAATGAAGACAAAATTTTTTTTAACGAGGAGGAAGATCGTTGATATTTATTAATAACGATATCAGGATCATATTAACATCAGATGAAACGACTAGACTCGAATTGTCCTTCGATTTAAGACTTTTATATCCACATAGTTGAGAGAAAATATAATTACTTGTTTTCATTGCGCTAAATCACCTGTGCACAGGTTCTTGGTGGCCTCTACCCTATTTAAATCGATTTTATCGATAGAGCCGGTCAACGATATGATTTTAAAAAGAAATTTTTCGCAAAATGCGCGGAAACGCGCACGAGGCTTCGGCGAAAGTCCGTGGGGGGAAGGCGCGTCGAGCTGCGGTTTAAACGAATACCGCAAGGAGCATCATCGTAAGGATTTACGGCCAATTACGCGGCGATTTGAATTCGCGGCATTTAGACGGCCGACGATGATTAATTAATTGCCCCGCGCTCGCCCGATACGCGACGGGTTAATTGTTGTTTACGCTTATTATGCGGCATAACATTATACGCGTTGACGATCGATAAAATTTCGCGGTACCGCCGCTACCGTCGTTGTGCGCCCCGATTTTCGGCGGTTTTTAACGCTCGCTGCGAGCGGATTGATTGTTGTTTTTTTTTTTAATATTTTCTCCCTCTCTTTCTCTTTCCCTCCCTCGCTCCGTTCCTCTCTCTTCCTCGTCCGTCGCCAAATAAACGATGGAATTAATTCGTCAGCGAATTCGTTCGCAACGATCGATGATAATTATGCGGAAATTATACAAAATTACCCCGGCGCTCGCGATTTATTTTGTTGCCAGCGGTGTGTAATATTGAAATAAACGCGAGACAGACGCCATGGCCGACGTAGGTGTTCGCACACGCACACACACGCGCCCAGGCGGACACGCACACGGGCTCGGTGCTCCATCGAGCGTGCACACCGTCGGTGATTATCAGGCTTCCTGTCGCACCATTTCAAAATGGTGGGTTATCTAATGGTCTTTGCGCCACGCAATAACGTTCGTTTAGCGGGACGAACCGTACGAAGAGCCAATTCCCTCTTTAATGACGACGTCGTCGTCGTCGCAGCGCGACGTCGAAGAACGGCGATCGTGCGGCGATTACGCTTATCACCCGTCGCGACTAGGAATCTCTCACACACTCGCACGCAAGAACGCATGTGCGTACGTACGTGCGTTCGCTTATAATTGCGCGCCAGCGCGAACACAGAAGCAGCCGAGCAATTATTGCGTTTCCTGTCGTACGACGTGCGCGAACGCCATCGCGCCGAAGATGCACACTTCGCCGTCGCGAATCCGCCTTCGTTAAAGGCGCGTTACACGTTATACAGATGTTACGTGAGATAACGCGCGAGTAATCGAAGATTAACTCCGTCGTTTTTTCCCATAGACGTGTAGATTTTTTCCCGACTAATTGCCGCGCGCGTACGTCCGAACGGCGAGATCGGCAGCGGCGAGACCGCGGAATGTGGATTTCGAACTCTCCGGGCCGAGCTTGAATCAATAGACGCGCGAGATGACCTATCTTGTTAATTACGCCTGTTATCCTTCTCGCTTATCCGCGAGATATCGCGATAATTATTATTGCCGGCCGGTGCATCGCGCGGCATCGGATGATAAATCGGGTGTAATGTTTACCGATGCCGCGCGGTAGAATTTTAATTTCCGCCGTGGCGGTGACGTGGGAATCGAAATAACATTACGTAAATGTAAACGTAATAACGCACTTTTACATACACACACACACACACACACATATACATTTGTGTATGAATACGCGCACCCGCAATAATTTGGCTGCATGCGCGCGCCCACGTGTATGCGCGTGTGTATACATGCGTATGTCGTAATTTTTGAAAATAAAAATCCTCGAAACGAGCATCGGCCGATTAACATCGATAAAATCTTAGCAAAATGCACCTAAGTACTCTGAATAACTCCTCCATCCGCTTATCCCGTCCGCTTCGGAATGAAGAAGGAACTCACACACACACACACACACACACACACACACACACAAAACCGGTGAAGTTAATTAGGCCCGATTCGAATCTCGATCATCCTCCGCCGATGCTCCGGGTGAGATTCAATTATTCGTTCCTCGCTCTGACATTGTTCGTCAAAAGAGCGCGAGCCCGAATCGAAATTTTGGTCCTACGTTAAACATAATTTCTACAACACAGTAAGAGTTAAGATAGCAAAATAGGTTCAATTTCAATCCTAATAATATAATTATACTTCTATTCTGATCCTGATGATGTCTGAAATTTCCGTTGTCGCTGTTTTAACGTCAGAGTAGCTTGTTAATGGTAATATTAAAGTTCCATCTACAGAATTAAAGGTTCAAAAGAGAAGTGAAAAAGTGTCAGTACCATCAAAGTAAGACTTCTTATTGATCAATGGACCGTGTAAATATGCGCAAGCTATCCTATAGAGCGTTCGAATGGCATCGAAATTTCGGGAGTCCTCGCGGGGAATCGCGCGCGACTAATTCACGCGAGCCGGGCGAATTTATACACGCGTGGCGATTTTCTCCGCGCGGCTTTCTCCATCGCTCCCTTATTCCAGCATATTCTCTCTCTCTCTCTCTCTCACTTGCGGAACCGATCGATATAAATCGTGGTGCCGGCGTGTATCCGGTTATCCGCTTCCCCCCTCGCGACGAGAGCCGCTCGCTCTCCGCGTGCCGGTGTGACACCTAACGCTGAGAAAGTCGCACACACCGCGACGTCTCGTCCGTCCGTTCGCCGCCGCCGTAAACAAACGCGAACGGAAATCGCCACGGGTGCGTACGTACGTACCGCCATCGTGAGCAACAACAACAACAGCGAGGCGCCGACGGGCATATACGGGGGGGG
>NW_014559305.1:512740-614203 GCF_001313825.1 Dinoponera quadriceps
GGGGGGGGGGGGGGCAGCCGAGCACACAGCGCACGGTGCGCGCACGTAGGTCGTACACCCATCGACGTGGTACGTACGTACGTACGTACGAAGTTGCGTGCCGCGGGTAATTACCGGGTTTCGCCGTGGTAACGCACCAGCGATGGCGGATCCGCCTGCGTATAGCCTGGCGGGATTCAGGCATTCGGGCATTCGGGCGACGCCACCGGCGCACGGTGTGTTCCCGTCACACCGTTGGTTTCAACGCCAATTAAACACCCGCTTGTCAAGGAGAGGACGGGGGACCGGCGGGGGTGAGCGGCGAAGGGGGCCCGGACGCCGACACGCCGGGCCCCGATTCCCCGCGATTCGCTCGCTGTCGCACGCGATGCGCGTTGCCGGGCGTTATTATTACGTGTCATTGCCACCCACGCGATGGCGGTTTTTAAGAGAAAACGCTCCCGGACTCGCCGAGAGAAACTCGGCGACGTGGGAAGAGAGGAGAGCACGGCGGGAGACGGGGGACACCTAGAGCGGGGGACGAGAGGTGGGGCTCTGCGGGGCCCGATCGTCATCGTCGGGAGAGTCGATTGTGTCGTCTTATCCTTCTTAGGTTGAACTATTATTATTGTTGTTAAATTGTCATCACTCAGAACGAGTGGATAGATTTCACCGGAGCGATAGTGAAAGTATCGCCGTTCGAAGTTCCAAGAATGCAGGGTTCATTCCATTCATGAAGGAGAAGTTTCGAGTGGATCTCGACCCCGTACGAACGAATATTTCATATATAATCATATCATACGTCAGATTCATTCGAGATTCCGAATAAAATATTCATTCTGTACCGAGTAAAGAAGCCACTTGCCTTCGACAGCGACTCCGGTTGCCGGTCTGCTCTTCGCGTGAAACGCCGCTCGGAAGAGATTTAGAGAATAAACGATGTTAACCGTCGATCCGATCCGTAAATCCAGCCTTTCCCGATTTTTCGGCGGGATCTCGCTGAAAATGAGCGAGAAAGCGATAACGAAAGCGCACGGGCCACACGGGGATCGTAAAAGGAGGACTGTTTAACTTCTTGCGCGTTCGAGGTGACGCCGTGTAAAATTTCCCATAAAACTCGAGAAACGCCCGGCGATACCGTCGTCGAATACGCTCGACTCTCGATATTCACCGCTCGGCGAACTCGAGCGATCTGAGAATCAAGGAGGAAAAAGGCGCGGGGGAGGCGGGGGAAACCCCGGGAGAAACGCCGCTTCGGATTTCCTCGGCGCGTTATCGCGCGGGGCATAACTTTCGCAGGCCGGAAACGGCGCCTACGTCGGAAGACAGAATAAGTACGCACTTTCCTCGTTTCAGACGGCGGGAAGACGGTGGGCTCCGCGTTTCGCGCGATATCGGGGCCCGTCGTAAATCCCCGCGGCGGCGTGCCCCGCGCAATTAGCGCCAGTGACGCGAAATATGCCGGGGAAAGTAATAATATCCGCGATAACGGCCACGTCGGCCGCCGCGGAATGAAATTTCCCGCGACGAATGTCGCTCGCGCGCGCGCGCGCACGAGGAGCTCCGGTTTGCCGCACAGTGCGTAATCGTGCGGGATCGCCGCACGCAGCCGGCTGGAATTTTCCAGGCTGCCCCCTTCCCCGGCTGGTCGTGTCCAATCGCGGGGAAGGAAAAATAGTGGATGCATGTAGGTCGCGGTTAGGAGCCACCGCAAATACGCAGCGCGATAACGGCCGCTCTGCGTGCCCCGATAAAAAATATGTCGTCGCGCACGTGCGTAGCCTTGGATTTACGTTTCTTACGGCAAGGGAAATGCGCTCCTTTGATAACGCGCGCGCGATTGCTTCGCGAATCGTTAGGGCCGCTTAGCAGTACGGCACGACGTGCGCCTCGTAATTGAGCGGATAATTATTCCCCGCAGTGCCGTATTTCTCTCTCGGTCCCTCCATTTCCCTTTATGCGTCGCGGTATTATTTAATTTAGATTGCGACCTTTTACGTATACGAAGCCTCTCCTCGCGCTGTAACAACCGATCGCTCATTGCGATTACGGCCTGTATGCGCCGATTTTCATGCACAACGCGACTTTTTTTTACGACTATACGCGAGCGACTCGGCGGTTAATGTATGGAATTGCTTCGTGCTTGTCGGGGAAATTTTAACGAACGACGTGGTTAACGCAAATATCGAATGGTGATTCTTAAAGAATGTGCGCTCGTTGCGTCCTCGCGACATATTGTTTCTTATGATATAATGTGTATGACTTTTTAGAACATAATGTACGTGGAAATGTTTAATGGACGAGATTAATCGTATTATTCGCTAAGAAAGATATCGGCACGTCAATGTTGGGACAGCCGGCGTGTCACCTGCCAAGAAACACGAACGTCGCGTAACACTTGCGTATGACGATGATTGAAAAAAAGTGTCAATTTAGGACGTCGTACGTTAGAGATAAGTAGTTATCGCGTAACTGTGACCGAATCTAAAATAAGAATGCTTTTCATTGGCGCTTTGTACCTGCCCGATTTTACCAATCGTCTTGCTCGTTATCTTCGACACGTTAAGTACTGTCATAAGTGGACGCTCCTCTTCATCGTGCCGTTATATTTATCGCGATATCCGACAGACATTGTGATGACAACATCGTCGAAGTAGGACATACCTCGTCATGTGTAACCTTGGAAGGTAGACAGTAAAGTACATTTTATACGATGTGCGATTTTATCGGCCGGTAAATGTCCACGAAGAGGACAAGTGTGGAGTAAATTACGGAGACCGCCGTCTCTTCTGTCAAATTAACAAAAGAAGAGGAACGCATCGCTGAAAATAAAGTGATCGAAGACTTGACGCAACGAAGACGTAAACGATAGAACTTTCACGTAAAGTCTCGAGTCATTTGAGCGCAGCTTCAAATGTGGAAAGTCACTTAGGTCCGTATTAATAGTTGCCACCTTGAAACTTCCTTCGAACGGAATACTCAAATTTGAATTCAGAGTTCGACGTGAGTTTTCCAGTTGAAAACTGTCAAGTGCGTCATACGATTCGACTGAAAAATTCCGAGGTCTAACCCTGAATTGGAATTCGAGTATCTCGCGTAAGACAGGTTTCAAGTAACGACCGTTAATACAGGTCTTACAAGATACGATATTTTCGTTCGACCTTCTTTACGCCGTCTTTCGCACCCAGGTGAGAAAGGAGACTCGGTGACGCTCGGTTGCAAAAATGTCCGACTTGCACAGACTTGTTAAACGGTCGTAGGCCCGCGACGTGACGACGGCGATTCGATGGCACGACGACATCTCAATAAATTAGCCTAAGCACAGGGTAAGGGGCGGCCCTCACCCCCTGACAATCAGCCCCCCGTGGCTTCGGCGGCGTCGCTTCAACGCTAGTTTTAATCACGCCGCGCAGTCACGGGGGGTGCAGCCGCCCATGGGGACGTTTCGTCGAAACACGTTCGGGAGGCCCGAAGGGGGCGCACTCTCCGGATTATCCGGCTGCTTTATTGGCGCGACCATTCGTGTTCTTTCTTCCGGCTCTGCTCTTTTCCCCGGGCGAGACGCGCCGCGGCTCCTCGAGAGACGCAAAATTGCAAAACGCGTGCCTCGCGTGCCCGTCGATCGCGGCGCGAGCGTGCAATCAATGGCGGGCTCAAAGTCGCCGCGGCTTTACCGTTACAATTGGAATTCCGGCAAATTATAGTCATAACGGCGAAACACGTTTTACCCCTCTCGCTCGCGCGCCGCCGCCTTTACAATTTATGTTTTTATTCGCAGAGGCTATCGGCACGCGCGGCCGCTCGGTTCTTTATGGCATTTTATTGCGTCGTCGTGTGACCCTCCGCCGGGTTTGCCGTTGTTGCACGCGGTAAGGTGTGTATTTTCTTCCCCCCGACGGGCGGGAGACGGTAACCGCGACTCGCGTAATTCGCACGTCGCCGGGACGATATTGTCTTTGAATCGGACGCGACCGAATGAAAGCGGGCCATTTATCGTTTATCGCGTCGCGACGAATCTTTCCTTCGTAAACGGAACCATTTTCTTTCATTTCGCAGTTACGGTTGGATTATAAACCGCCGTCCGAAGAAGTTTAGAAAGTGATCGTTCGCAACAATAACGAGCCATTCACAAGTCCTCAATTCTTCACGGCCTACGCTGAGAAAAATTCTCCCGATGAAAATTATAATCATTTTCGGCTATATATTTCCTGCCGGGTTAACCCGAAAAATAGTAGCGATACGCTTGTAAGGTTATTATATAAACGAAGGACTCGGGTAAATTCAGCGAAATCTGATTTCAATTCAGATTTGACAGCCGAAAGGCAGCGCCGCGTTGTTTATTCGAGTTTGTAAGAAATGTCGGATGACGGCAACTTTGGAACGTAAAAGGTTAACTCTGTGTGTGTGTGTGTGTGTGTGCAGGATCGATTCTCAGTTACACGATAACGATTTAGAAAAATGGCTTGCGCGCAACGATAGACATCCTGACGTGACCTCTCACATATTACAGACGGAAAACCGATATCTCGATATAGACTCCGGTGCCGCAATCATGCCGCGAGTGCCTTCGACGTGGTGCCGTTTATGATGCGATTTGCATGTTTGATAAGATCCGTGTCGTTAGGATAATGACCGTTAGACCTTAAAAGCGACGCATGGGACGTTAAAGAGGAAATTACGCTTGAGCACAGATAATCGTTTCCGACAATGCCACAAATGTCCTCTCTCTCTCTCTCTCTCCCTCTTTCTCTTCTCGTTTCGCTTTCGTAATGCCTGAATCTGTCGCGCTTTTAAACACTCACGCGTTTATTTCTATCCAAGCCAATTATCCGTTTGAAAGAGGCGTGAAAATATATGTGTGGAAGAAACGCGTGTGGAAATTTCAGTTGAACTAACGTTTCTATACAGAGTCTCAAAACTATCATATGATACTTTAATGGTATATTACGGAGCTTAATTAGAGCCGAAAATTCAAATTGCAACATTTCGAAGGTAATCGTTGATCGCAACTTTACATGTTTAATATGGTATATCTTGCAAGCAAATTTTCGGTTGACATTCTGTTCGAGTTTCATCTGAAATTAACTGAAAATACAATTTCGTTATTTATCTGGCATCTTGAAGTTCAGTTTGTGGAAAAAGCATCTTTTTCATCGCTTTGCGAACTCGAAAAGTATTAACATTCTTCAATATTTTTATGCTAGGATCTTCAGTCCCTCAATTAATTTGCGGTGTATGCTGTTGTATTAAAGTATCGTGTGATGGCTTTGGGTCACTTTGTGTATACAGAGAAAAATATTATTTCTATATTGTATAAAAAAGCAGTTATTTAATTAACTTTTCTTCTTTTGAGTAATAGTTATTTCGAATAAAGAATCTTTTTTTGATAATAATATCAAAATATATTCATCGTAAATATGAAAAAAGCTCATTATCATTTATTCAGAAGAAGAATTTGTCCTCTTTTCAATAATATTATAATCTTCATCGAAGAGAAATTAAAAATTCGGTTAATTCACGATATATTTTGGATAAATTTGATGCTTATGAAGAATTTATCATGTATTTGCGAATACATACACTTATAAAAAATATATTTGAAACAAATAATATTTACTTGAACGCAGTATACATATTTCTACATGTAGGCAAAAGACAGAACTCTTCTTTCTAAAGATAAGTCTTTGCGGAAAACGATTCGCGTAGCGGAAAAGTAGAAAAAGCGATTACGAGAATCAGCGTGACTCGTGGTCTAAGAAATCCTGTTCGGTCTGCGGGTAGATCGTCATTAATACCCCCCCAGATAAGATATACGTCGGCATCGCTGGCGGCGATCGGAGCTACTTCGCTCGACTTTTCCTGCTTCCGCGTGACGCCGGAGGAAAACGCAACCGCGCTGCGCCCGTGGCGCATCGCTTATCTTGATAATCGGCGAGACAAGTCGACGCGCGAGTCGTTGTTCTGCATGCCCCGCTACCTGCCTACGCAACAACGGAGACCGCTGGTCAGGTCGCGATACGACCGGCAGATAAAGGTGGATGGTCGATAGTTTTTTGCGCGCGCGTTGAGGCTCTTACGTAAGAGGAAGGCCGCGCGTTATCTGCGGCGGATCGGTGTTTCGCGCGCTAATTACCCATCGTGCCTGGCAAATGGCTTCCGCGGCTTGCACGAGAACGTGGCCAGTGATAAGGAGCAAATTTTCAGGAATCGCCGAGACCGTAAGGCCGGACTTCCTTCGCGCACGCGACAACTATATGTGACTGTGTCTTGAGATATATTTCAGTTTCTTTTTTTTTTTATGTGAGCGATAAGGAGAGACGTCCAGCCGTGTTCGGACATGTGTTTGCATGTGTGACTGTGGCTGCATTCCGAAATGTATTGATGATACTGTTTTTGCGTTTCGAAATTGTCCCTAATGTGCTGCAAGGTAATGAAACGTACTACCTTTTTTGTTTTTTTTTGCGAAAACAGGCCCTAGAGAATTGCTGACTTCCGGCTGATTTCGCACGTTATCCCGAGGTAATGCAAGTTCCGAGTAATGCATCGCGACTGTGTTCAAATATTCTTTATAATCCTTCCTCTGGAAGGAAAGCTACACCACATTCTCGATATGATTTTTTTCTACATGATCTTAACACCAAAATCCTCGTCGCATCAGTTCGAAAGATTTGAATTATTTTCTTCATCATCTGATGATGAACTTTGAACATTATTTTCTATCAAATTTACAATACTTTGTGCGCCAATTAAAATTGATGTTTCTTTAAGTTGGCCATAATTCCGAATTCACTTTTACACACTTTTTACATTTTAGAAGTAAGTTATATCGTAAACGGACGTGGTCTGCAATAATAATATTGCAAATGCGTTCTAATTTTCAGTGCTACGACAATTTCGGAACGACTGAAACACGGTGATTTCAGCAGCACTACTGTCAATATTTTCAGTACATTTTCGGGATGCAGTCTATTTCGAGATATCTTAACTTTTATTTGCAAAGAACGAAAGAAATACATAAATCTCACAAAAATTATAATTATCTTCGATGCTGATCACATTTTTTTGTTGTAACAAAAAAGTAGTAAGAGGAAAATACGCATATAAGGTACAAAAATGATTTTCCCGGCTATAATTATTTTCGTCTTGTGATTATAATCACGAATATCAAACATATTTTTCTTCAGTGATACCATGAGTTTCGTTTTTACCGCGATTTTCTCAGCGAACAATAAGTTGAGACGCCGAGATGCGTTTGAAAAACAACGGTAGACTTTGATACGCCCCATCGAATTTTAATCGTTAGGATAAAAAAATTAATGTTTTTCTTTATATTCACGTATCGTGTTGCGCGTTTCTATGCGCGCGATTCGATAAACATAATTTTTGCAGCTTCCTGAACACTGCGGCGATTAGTGTTTATTTAGCGGGAGGGATCCAATATTTATTTCATTCTAGGAATGGATTCGTTGAAAATGGATTTTCTCTGATAATGCGGCCTCAAAGAATGCGGACTGTCACGCGGATATCTCTTGTGCTATTTTACACGCGTCGATAGATCAGATTGTAATGCGACGATGCATTGTACAACGTCAAATTAGAAATACAGTGCTTGTCGAAGGATAAAATGGAACGATACTTCATGGTTATCTCGACGGAGCGTTTCGCAGACGGACGGACGGTTAAAATGCGCTCGTTATCGAAGTTTAGCATAACATTTCACATGCGTAGTTTGATATTTAAAGAAAGTTACCTCGTTACATAAAAGCCTTATGCGTATTACCAATGCTTATCGGAAACACTTGCGTCTTCGGCGAAAACCAAGGCCAGCACGAAAAAGAAAGGAAAATATCATTTTCAGTTGCATCGTAAATTCATTTCTTCAAGGATAGGACGATTGAAGGACGACGTATTTTCGATTCTGCAGCTAAGAGCACGGCACAGCTGACAAATTTCCAGATAGATATTCATCCAATTTCTTTCAAATATTAAGTTAATTAAAAAATCTTTTCCCATAAATCTATGTTCAAAAAATGTTCTTATTTATAGGAAAGTTTACTGACCTGAGAGAATAATAAATCTACAGAAATGAATGTCCATTTTCTTCGAAGGGATTCTAAGGGCTGTTGACTGAAGTGTTTAATCGACGTGACAATTTCCGCCTCGTGAATCGACTTGTCAATTCGTCATCGGCGCCGCTGCTTATCCCGGAATCGTCATATCTCGCGTGAACGTGGATTCCGCGTAAACGCGCGGGAGGAAGGCGCAGGTTATCGAGTCAAATATCGTGCCTGGAACGCTCGTTTCGCGGGTCCCCGGGGAGGATTTCGAGGATTTACGTGTTTCCTCACACGGTTGACGCGCCATGCAGGCACTCCCGTCGCGAAGCAGCCGCGTCGCTGGCCTTCTTTATTAAAGCCCAACCTCGACTTCCCCTCGGTCCCACGTGCTGCGGACTTATCCCGGAGAGACCTTCCATCATTTTAAAGCCCGCCGTGATAAAATTAGACGGACAATTTCATCGGAAGACTCCGAATGCCGCGATCATGCGCGCAGGACGACGTAGGTGACGGTTTAATTTCATGCCTAGGGGTAATTCGACGTCCCTCGGCGCGAACACCGGCACAATAGGCCCGCCATGTGCCTATCGTATTAACAGATTGCCCGGCAGAAATTCGAAATAACTCCATTACCCGGCCCCTCCCCGCGATCGTCGCTCGACAGCGAATTTCCGGAAAATTTTTCTTCCGAAGACTCTCGGGTGTTCGACAGCGAGCGAGGCCGACCGAAGAGAGAGAGAGAGAGAGAGAGAGAGAGAATCTGTTCCCTAAATTTCTCGGAGTGAAATTTCACACGAAAAGCAAAGCGACAGCTGAATCATTCGAGAATTGGAATAATTTTTCACTCGTACAGAGTGAATTCTTCACTCTGAATTATCGATTTGACTAAAATTGAAGAGCGAAACTGACATGTTCCACCGTCACGGGAACAAATTGACTTTAATCGATTGAAATATTCATTCGTATGGAGTCGGAATTCACTCTAAGATTGAGTGAAACATTCATTCGTTCACTGAAAAAGAAATATTTGGTATTTGTGACTATAAATGCATGGTTAAATAATTATAGTCAGAAGATACAGTGTCTTACGGCAAACACTGCCACGGTGTTTTCGCTTGCAAGGAATTTATTGAGCGATCAATAAATAAGGGAAGAGGGTAGATCGAAAATGCGACGGGTGACGATGAAACGTCCGCGGACTATGATTATGTCATGCATGGAACATCGTGTGTCTCGTTCTTGCGCGAAACAATAGACGTTATTACAACTGATCAAGCTGAAAATACCACGGTGAATAAGAATGACGAGATTCATTTATATTTATGGCCGTCCGTCGCGTCGAGCGCTTTCTTGTCAGAAGTACGGCTCACCGCGGAAGTGACATTTATTGCGACGTGTAGCTCCGAAGGAAACACAGCTAAGTAAATGAGGGAATGCGTAATCGTGGCATAACTTAACATTGTAACTGCACGCATTATCGCGCGCAATATCGGGCGGATTTAATGCCACGCAGAAATTGCGATTAATCGCCGTCGGGTCGTGCATTTAAAGGGCAAATACCCGCAACGTGGGGAGATCGGCTCGATAAGTGCGTGGAGCTCTTGCACGTTTGGATAAAGTGTTGGAAATTCCTCGGGAACAATTTACGGCGCGTGACAACGAGAAGTAATCCGCGAGTGAGTTTCGCAGTTTCCGTTCTAAATTTCGATACGTACAACTATAAGTGGGAGAGATCTGACCAATTTGATGGGAACGATTCGTTGGTCATGCGTCTTGTTTATTATTTATTTATTAATTATTTATTATATTTAATTATTTTAGTTATTAGTTATTATTAGTGATGTGTGGTTATTTTACTTATTAGTTCACAGCAATTTATTGGGAGAAATAGTGGAACAGGAGTGGTGAAATACTCCTTTTAGAACGTGTACTGATAAAAAACTGTTTGATATTCGTGACGATAATTGTATAGTGAAATAATTACAGCCGGGAAACCCATCTTTGCAGTAAGTGCTGCTATAATATTAAAATGATAATAATCTTATATACACATATTGCCAGTATTACTTTTCTGTTAGAACAACAAAAAAAGTATGGCGTCGAAGATGACTATAATGAGATTAATCATTTTCTTCTCTTTCTCTCTTTTTCTGCGTAGGTCCTTATCTCTGAATTTCATTAAAATCGGAGAAATTTAGGGAGCAAAATAAGAGCTTGATTTGTGAAATCGCACTTTTTAACTTTTAGAACTACTTGAAAGAGAGAAATCGCACTTTTTAACTTTTAGAACTACTTGAAAGAGAGAGAACAGTCTGATATTCAGAGTAGTCGAGTCAATTTTCGATCACCTCAATTCACCGTGAATGAATGAACTGAAATAACGCAGGTTATTTAGTCAGATCATGAGTTTCCTTTTTCTGTTAACCGTTGATACCTATCACGCTAAGAATCTCACTTAGTTCCCGTGTAATGTAAATTCGCGACTACACTGAGAGGAAATCCCGCTAAAATGGCATTTTCGGCCTCAACTATATCTTCTTCTGGTTTTAACTCGAAATAGCAGCAGCAACACTTACGTAAAATTATTATCACCGGTTCTACAGCAACACCAGAAAAACGCTCCTCCCGACTACAATTCTTTCAGTTGTGCTATTAGAGTTACAAATATCAATAATGTTTCCCTAATTTATCCCTAATGTATCGTAACGAAGCGTCGTCTCTCGGCCGCTTCTCGTGCGTCGAAGACGATTTCGGAAAGAACGAGCGAACGAACCGGCGAACGAGCGAACGAGCGAACGAACGAACAGGCGAGAGCGCATGCATTCGCGCACGTGGAATAATAATTAGCCATCGCCGGTGCTGATACACGTTCCACGCAAATGACGTGTCAGGTGCAGCTGTTGCGCATCGTTCCGCAATGCGGGCCGATGTACTCCCCCTTTCTTCACCCCGTGGATCGCCCTTTTCCTCGCTCCCTCCCTCTCTCGCTCGCTCGCTCATTCTCGCCCTCTTTCCGAACTGTACCGTCTACTTAACTTTGTTCCACCCTTTGTCTCATGGTTTTATAATGTCTCCCCCGGCAATCTCGTCCGAGGTCCTAAAGTGCGAACCTACATGCGACGCGCGATCGCGTGCCGCTTGTCATTAGACTCTCGACGGACTTCTAGAGCAACTGTATACTATCACGTTCTCCATGCGCCGTACGCGCCTCTTCTACGGATGCACTTCCCACCGTTGCGATTAAGGATTTCGCTCGCGGACGTCGGACCTTTCGCGACGTTACCAGCCGTTTCGGCACGCTGATCGATACCTTACGCAATGAAATATATGCCGACGAAAGGTGGAGAATTTAATCGATCAAATAAAATTCCAAAATCCTGACTTGCGAATCCGCGATTTCTTTCCTCGAACTCTGCGAGATCTGTTGCCTAAAGAGAAACGGAGGAGACTGAATTCTTCGTCGCCTACTGAAACGTCTTACGTCGCTTTTTACTAGATTGGTTTACCGCAAGGGAAAATCTATTCAGTTGGTGTAACTGAATTTCCCGTGGCCGGGGACCAAATGAAAACTCGGTTGTGGAGATAGAGAGAGATTCTTGTAGGAGGTTTCCGCTCAGCCAATCACTCTCAGTTGTCCCAAACGAGTTTTAATGCGGCTGAATGTTCGCACGAATGTGATAATAGAGATATCTTTTATCACCGGGTTCTCGTCCGGTCCTTATTTATTTGCAGGAATTGAGTTTTTTCGTGTGTCCACGTTCGTTCGAGAGTTAACTCGCTTTAATTTACGAGAAGAGCCAAAGCGAATCAAAAGCGATCCTCCGCATCGGGAAGAATTAAGACAACGGATCCTGCGTCTCGGGAGGAACACCTCGGAGGAATACGTGCGGTTTATAGTCCAATTATCAAGCAACGTTAGTTGGAACGTGGTCCGATCGTGCGCCGCCACCGCCGTCGCCGTGCCAATCCGAAAACAGTTAGATCTGATCGGGGATCTCGTGAGCAGCGGACCGGCAGGAATCGTTTTCGTGGCAGGACTACCGTCGTGCCTACCGCGGGAGAAGAGGTACGAGCGACCGGCAACGGCATTGCGGCATAGGTCGTTCATTACCCCGTCGCCCGTAATCGCGAGGAAGACGCAGAGAGCGCGTTGCAACGAAGAAGAGGAAGAAGAGGCATGAGCAAAAAGCAGCCGAAGCAAAAGCAGAGGCGCCAGAGGGAGAAGAGAGAAAGCGGAATGGAAGCTACGTAGCTTCCCACGGCGATTCGCGGTGGCGGTCGTCACGAATCGCATGACGACGTGACGCCGGCGACGACGACTAGTCGCCGAGGACAATCCGTCCCCCCGCGTTTCCCTCGCCCGTTCCCTCGAACGTTCGTTCATCCGTTCGCTCGTTCGTCCTGGCCGCATCATCGACGCTGCACCGCCGCGAATATCAGCAGCGAGACGGCAGTGCACGGCCCGGGGTCGAGAGAGGTAGGGGAGGAAGGGGACGGGAGCGAGTCTCTGGACGCTTCTAGCCTAGATCAAAACCCGTAATCACGACGTAATAATACCCGATCACGGAAGATATTGCACATTTCCCCGGAATCACTGCTATTCCCAGGGAAGATGCCCCCGTCGGGGTTGTTTGGGAGGTCTTACTGTTCCCCGACATGCAATCCCGAATTCGCCTGCTATCTCTCTCTCTCTCTCTCTCTCTCTCTCCTTGCTTCTCTTTCTGTACGTTCTTCACCGCTCCTCTTTGCCCTGGGTCATATCGTCGTGCACACACACACTCTCTCTCTCTCTCTCTCTCTTTCTTCTTTTGTCCTTCTCCGTACTCCGCTCTGCCGATGCCTACGATTTTCCCTCCTCCGCTTCTCTCCCTTCACCGGTTTGCGGTTAGCGGTACGACTTCACAAAAGATCGGTGACGCCTTCGCACCGTCGATGATTTCGCTTCTACGATAAGACGGCTTTCTTGGAAACGGTTTCCCTGAATGAGTGACCGGACATCGCTTGGATGGGAATCAATGGTTGAGACCGATTCCCGAACCGAAATCTCTGTGTAAAGTGGCGTGTACACTGAGAAACAGTGACTTGATCTTTGTGTAATCGCATAAGTCAAAGAATTATAGTCGAGGGAACTATTTTTTTAGTAAGTTTTTAGTAAGTTACTATAATGTCAATGATAATAACCTTACAAGCATATTGCTGCTACTATTTTTTCACTAAGCATATACTAAGCGTCAATATACGTGTACAATAAGACCTTAAATTAACATTTATGCCAAGACTGATTGATCTTTCTAATTATTCCGTATCTAGACGTAACACAATACGATAGATAATAATATATTATATGATACGTGCAATGTCAAAGTGACAGATTAGCCGGATAATCGACAATCTTAATAGAAAGAAGAAACTAATGAGTTTCGGCCTGGCGAATATTACGACTTTATTAAGACTTTATTGAAAGGAAGCGCACGCACCATGACGTTCTTATTCGCGCGTCGAATGATTGAACATCTCAACGAGGGGGAGGAAATCGCTTCCTGCGCATAGCGATCCGAACGAGCAGAACGGTGAGAATAACTACCCGCGAGCAGCGCAACGTGTGTACCAACTAAGTATACAAAAATGGAGAGTCAAGCGAGATCTTAATGAAGTTCACCGTTGATACAAAGTAATCTAAATATTTAATCTAGATTAAACCGAGAAGACAAGATGAAGAGAGGAACAGACAGACAGACAGACGGACGGACGGACGGGCGGATGGATGAGATACGGTCGGCGCGGGCAGCCGCGGGTTTAACATTGTACGCTTTTTTACACGGTAACCGAACAGTTTGCCGGCTCGTGTACGACGAGCGAAAGAGAGAGAGAGAGAGAGAGAGAGGTTCATCAGAGGCCCCGAAGCCCGTTGGGGCCCAAGGTGGGCCAGTGGCTGGTAGCACTGTTGACGGAGGCAGCAGACGTAGGCGGCCGGACGTGCGGAGAAGAGAGAGAGAGCGAAGAAAGAATGAAGGGGCGAGGGGGGGGGGGGGGGGGGGGGAAAANGGTGGAAGGGTGCCTCGAGCCAGCCGTACCATTAATCATCAGGGTAATTCCATAGATGGCTCTTTGCTGCTCCGAGGAGCGAGCGATGCATGCCAAACTTTTACCTCGCCCGTCGCCGGACGACCTGCGAAAAGGCGCGTTCGTTTCTGCCGCATTCGTGACACCGACGATGCGGCGAGCGCGTGTTTCTCGTATTTCGGCGAGGCCCCTGGAAAAGAGCGAGGCATTGTTTTATAAGAAGCTGCAAGAGAGACGGAGAGAAAGACGGGAGGAATTTCGTCGCGCTCGCGATCGTGCAATTTTCACGAGTCCGCCTGTCCGTTTCAGATACGAGATGAGCGCAGATGGACGAAGCGTGTCACACGTTTGTCTCGATGAAGAAGCGCCGTTTAATTTGTTCTTTCCGTTCTGCTTTTCTCGCGCATTTTAATCCTTTACTTACGCTGTATCCGCCGTTATAGAACGCGCGTACGGTTCTCATACCTCGGCCCGTACATGCGAAGCACACGCGACAGAGCCCGCCTGTCAATTTAAACTTGGCCGTACATTACGCCCACATCTTTCTTACATTCTTCCGGACTGTATATTTACGCGGCATTCGCGGGAATTAATGACACGCTAAGTATCGCGCCCCGCGCGAATATTAAGATGGAATCGATAACGCGGCGCTACACAAGCGTGAATCGAACGACCGGAGAGACGATAAACGTTCTCTCTCTCTCTCTCTCTCTCTTTCTCTTTCCTTTACATAGATATCATCTACCCTCGCTAGCCGCAATTTAGCCGCTTAATAGATTGTTCATACGTAGACCACGCCACCCCGCACCCCTATCCCTCGGCCGATCTTCTCATCATTTGTCTCTCCCGAGTGCGAGGCGCGAGTCCAAACCCAGTCTACGGCGACGACGTCAGGTGTTGCAACGACCGTCCCGTTGCTGGCGCGAGGCGATTTCGTAACGAATCCGCGGTATTTGTAAACAACGTTCGCGTTGCTAAATCCTCCATCGGCCGGCGATCAGCCGCGGTCGCACGAACACGTAGTCGAACGCGAGGCGCACGAATCGTGGGGCCCAGAGTGGCGGGACAAAAATGAAAGGGAGAACGACGAACGGACGAATGGACGGGCAGACGGACGAACGCGGCAAAAAAAGGGCCAGCTCGTCTCGCGGAGACACGGCGGCCACCGGGCCGTCCGAACGATGTCAGGAGTTTAATCAATGCATTTAGCCGAATTCCCGTCTGGCCCAAATAAAAGGCGAGACGGGAGGAGAGTTAAGCGCAAAAAACCGCCGTACGCGCCACGGGCCCTTCGTCCGACCCTTCTCCTCTGCCCCTCCCTTTCTCCCTCCCTCTCTCTCTCTCTCTCTCTCTCTCTTCCTCTCTCACGAATCCGTTTCCGCCCCCGTCGCCGGTCGCCGCGACTTTTGGGACCCGGTCGAGGCCCCGCGCGCCATCCCAAAGCTCCCGAAGTCGTTAGGTATTCCGCGGGTGTACTCTTCAAGCCCTCTCCCTTCACTCTCCCGCGCACCTCCGACCTGTCGTCCCTTCGCCCTGCGTCCTGTATCCTCGCGGGAGAAAGACTCTCTTCTTCGAAGAACGTACGTCAGCCGGGACGAAAACTAGCGGCTGCCACAAATCTTCACGAGTTGGCCTTTTCATTCACCGTTTCACCGCGTCCTCCGAAACCGCCCGCCGCAAAACGCCGTAGGACTTTCTCTTCCGTTGGACTATCCGAGCTGATGAGTCTCTCTCTCTCTCTCTCGTCTTTCACGTTGATTAACTTTCGGGCGTGTCGATCGCGTTGATGCAAGCGAAATCTAATTTCCTCGGATTTTTTTCACCGTTCGATAATGACATTCTCGAGCTTGTCTCGCGACAATTGAAGAATTCATCGAGCGAATCTGATTCTTGATTCGCTCCTGATTCATACGAGTGAACATTTAAATTGATTAGAATAAATTAAAGGATTCCTGTTCGCATCGCTGATTATAGATTCGCGGCTTGGTTAGAGGTGAAAACGTTCGGTCGGGAAATATTGACGACGAAGTATGATGTGATATTTAACAAAGATGTGAAATCTCTCGCGCAAAAGTTACCGCTGCTATTCTTCGTGCGAACGCGCGTAACTGAGTCATTGATAGTCAACGGGTCGAGCATCCTGTCCTAATCCACTATCTCGTTAAGCATCTTCTAACGGTGGACCCCGAAGTTACCTCGTGAAACGTGACGAAGAAACCGACGGAGATAAAAGAGATGTGACGAAGCAACCGTCCCTCTCCTCCATTCATACGTATTGGATTTTTATATTAAAAACCCACTGACTCAGAAACACACTCTGCAAAAACAGCACGCCAACGTGAACTCGCGCATCTGTGTATCCTCTGTGTACAGCGAAAATGTTGAATATATCACTTTTTCCTTCAATGTACTCAAGTAATATCCACTTAATCCAAGTAAAATAATTACTCCAATATTCCTTAGAAAATCTCTACTCGAAAGTACTACTTTTTTCTTTCAACGTACCTACCAAATAAATGTTTTACGTTTTAGATACTTTCTTTTTCTCCCAGTGTGTAGCAATTTATTTCCAAAAAGACTTCTTCACGCTCACGTTTCGGCCGTTTGGGAAAATTGCGGATCAAAGCCACGATTGCCAGATAATCTCGCGATTGGCGTTTCAGAGAGCGATACTCGAGCGCACGTGGAATCCCGTCGATACCGTGACGATAATTCCACGAGGACCACCCTTATTTACGTCACGTCTTCGATTTAAGGGCGTTGATGGAAATCGAAGAGCCGCGACCACGGAGGTATTCTCCGTTTGCTCGCGCGCTGAAGAAGGACCGCGCGATAGCTTATTGATTTCCCGTTTTTTCTGTGCAGACGATGGACGCGTAATGCCGCAGTCTGGCCGTAAGCTCGTTACGCCTGTCGGAAGTATAAATCAACCGCAAAGTTATTCCGCTGTGTTGTCGAGAACTCCCTGCAGGGCGCCTCACTGGAAACTGCTACCACCTTCTTGCCCAGGATAACGTTCGCCCGAGTAGGTAAATCCGTCTCGCATGATCGCGTCATAAGCGATTTATAAAAGTCACGGGGCGACGGCAACGAGGAGATTTCAAGTTGCGACTCCCCGTCAAGTTCATCAGGCTAATTTCGCTCGTTGTTTTTTTATGCATGCGAATTTCGTACTCTGCTAATTTTGTAGAGTCAAATTTTGCTCAAAACGAGTAGAAAATCACCACTCAGAAACGACGGTAATTTCTAAAATTTCTTATAAGTCTCAGGGAACGTCATGGCGGCGCCTTTTGGGTCTTAAATCGGTTTAAAAACTAGCGCGGGGCAGCTGTCGTCTAAATTTTGTGCATTGCGATCTCTCGTATTCGAAACAAGCTAGAATTCGGTCGATTCTCACTTGAAACGAGAGAAAATTCACTCCAAGTGACAGTGGGTAACACCGCCGCTCGGAATTACATGAGTAAACGCTTAATTTAAAACGCATTCTTAATTCATGTGAATTCACAAGTGAAAATTGATTAGAATAAATTTGTTCCTATGACGAGGCGGAGTACATGAAATTCGCTCTTTAATTGCGAATGAAAATATTCATTCGACGATTCGTGTGATCGGTCGAGTGAAAGAATTCACTGTGTATGGAAGAGTCACTCGAATTCAAGTGGCTCGGCTGTCACTCCACTTTTCCGATGGAATTTCATTCGAAGAACCGCGGAGAGTGGCCGGAGGTTGCCTACTTCACGCCGAAGCGAGGTCGAAAAACGTACGGAGTCATGCAACGCTATTCTGTCCAATGGCAATTAGTATGACTTATCGTCGCCGTCGCCGCGTCATGGGATTTCGCTGTAATTATAATTTACGGCCACTTAGGCCGGTACATTGATAGTTTTAACTGTATTTTCCTTTGATTATTTCTCAACCAGTGTGCACGCAGGCACGCACGCACATGGGTGCCTGAACGAGCGAGACACGAGCGGCAATAGCGGTGCCCTCATAACACCCTGAGAATCTAATTGTAAGGTTGCCGCGCGAGTCGCGGCACAGGTCGCATTTTCTCGATAACAAAGACGTAAGTAACGATAATGTGGTAACGACCCCGCTGCCGGTACAGTTATAGCGCGACTACTGCGACTACTGCGCCGGGGGAAAATGATTTTCTAATAAAATCGCGAGATAAGAGAAAGAGAGAGACCACGGTGGTCGGTATAATAAGCTAACATTGTGCCGACGTAATGCGTAATTACCGATCCGGCGAGATCTGATAATTGTTACGCCGGTAATTGGCACCGGTAAGAATAATACCTCCTCGATGACTATGCGTCGTTTCTCACGAACGAGTGTCCCGCGAGAAGAGCAGCCCCGGGGTTTCTGTTCCGTCCGTTTGACACGATTAGTCTTCCTTCTTTCCTTCTCCCCTCTCTCTCTCTCTCTCTTTTCTTTCTTCTCTTCATCAAAGCCATAATACTCGTACATCCTGCGAGTAATCCCGGTAGCTCGTCGAGAAAAGTGTACGAACGTGTAAGAGCGGAGAGGAGTGGTGCTGCGAGTGAGGCGAAAGAGCGAAAACTTAGAAAAGTCGAGTTCCGAGTAAACCCGGAATCGTAGGATAATCCGAGATGATCGCCTAATAGCTTTAGGAAAGAATCGACTGGGGACGACTACTTTAAATTACCATAAGCCCCGACTCGCCCCGGCTAACGAGCGGAAGAGACGAGACCCCAAAAGTGTTGCGACTAGCCGCCGGAATAAAGGGAGGAGTTACGAAAATCAAGCAACGATGCGGTGCGCGCGGACGTGCAGTATCGCGGAGAACCTGATTAATAGCAGTATGCGGAAAGTGACAAAATCGAAATCACGGATTTCGTGTTTCCGATCCTCAGAAGTATAATTAACGCGTTAATGGCCGCACTGATTTTCGTTATTTGTACAAAAGCTTGATTGACGATTCAAAGAAGGTCATGGTAAATAAGTATAATTCGAGACGCACATAGAGATCTCTCATCTTGTTTCATTGACCCTCTCTTGATCATACAACCAAATTTTCAGACGCGATTAATTATATTTTATATCGATAATTGAGATAGAGAGAGAGAGAGAGAGAGAAATGATACCTCGTAAGTTCGAAATCGGAAGAGATGAAGAAGCGAAAAACTATTTTGCAAATTCACTTTGCTCTAAACGATAGAATGTTTCCTGTATTCTTTAGTTTTTCTTCAGATTTCAAATAAAAGTAATGTGTTTCTAACAAATCGGAAAGAAAATAGGTCTGAGTTCGTTGAACAAAAAATGCAAAAATGGTTATTTTCGCAGACACGAAGCAGTATCACTTTTTAATCATCAATATGTAACTCAACAAGTCAGGTAATATCATAGCGCCGACTACCGGTGACTGTCAAATTTCCTCGATATTGCACGGCAACTCGAGAAGGAATAATTCGACAATTAAGTTAAATTCGAAGTGATTCGTACATTTGCATATAGCAATTAATGTTTAATCGCTCGCACACAGGGTGTTCCGGAAAAAGCGCCGGTTTTCTCTCGTTCCTCCGATCTCTCTGCATTCGGGAGAAAGCGCGCGACACATCTGATACGCAATTTCCCGGCCCCTCCGCCGGGGCCCGTACGCTTTTAATTAGTTAATAAATGTGTGCGCGTTGACAACGATCGTGAGATTGGCGGCGGTCTTGTTAATCAGGCAGGTATTAATTAAATATAATGGACAAGGATCGGAGATCGAAGCGATGTCTGCGTTTTCCGTCGCGGCGCTCGCGGTGAACAAGAACGCGAGGATCGATACGCATCGCGGAACGCACGAGTGACGCCGAAGGGGGGGGGGGGCACGACAGAAGCCGCAGAAACAACACTTCTCAGCCCGGCAATAATCCAGGCTGCTCTCTTGGCTCAGCGATTGTATCGGCTATCCTTCCGTGTGCTAATAATTATCTCTCGATTTCTTCTAATTTAACGGCGCGCGTACGTCACGCGCTCGCGCGTTCCAGCTACGCACCGGTAAAATCCAAGAGCCGCGCCTCCTTTAATTGGCCCGTACAAGAGTGATTTACGATCCGGGGGGAGGGGGGTGGGGGCGAGAAGGAGAGGGGGGAAAAAAAGAAAGTACCCGAGTGCGCGCGCGTTTCTTTCACGCTTTTCCCATTGAGATAATAAATAACGAGTGTTTAATAATAATAATAATAATAACAGCAACAATAATAATAGTCACGCAAACATTCAATTAATTACGGTCGTTCCGCCGTGTCTTGCGTCTTGCCCGTGTCTTCGCCGATTTTCCCAAGGGACCGTAACCGCCGCCGTCGCGGAAACGCGCCAGACGCGCACGAGTTTCGCGATGCGACCGAGACGAGAGATCCCTATCGCGAAATCAAACGGCTGGAGGGGGAGGAGGAGGCCTCCGCGGCCGAGTCCTGCGTAGAAGGAGAGACATCGCGAACTCCTCGCTCTCTCCTGCCAGTCGAGCCCGCCGAAAGTCGTAAAACGTCCAGCACCCACGTAGAAACTGGTATCACGTACCGCCGCTACAGGCCTGAACCCTTTGTGCTCGCGTGTGTATTATCACGTGTGCATACAGTCGCTCCCACAAATAGTCCCGGCACGGTCTCGCGCGTGAAGGCCGTCCCCGAGGAGGCCCGATGTACAATCTTCCCTCGAATCGCGGAAATATTAGATGAGCGCTCGCTCGAGAACGCGGCCTCCGATTTTCGCGAAATTCGGCCATTTCGCGGCCGCTGCGCGCCGTCTGAGCCTTCCTTCCGGGCGATCTGTGTGACAGCACGTCACACCGTTCAATCACCGCGGTATTTCCCGTCTTCCTCGGCCTCCAACTGACTTAACTCGTTTCGTTCAACGTAGCGTGCGCGTTTTTACGCATTTCGCGTTAAAACGTTACCGAAATACAAACACGTAGTTGGCTTCGAAGCCAGATGTTCGATACTCTCTTTGTTTCGCTTCTTAACGTTGCGTTTTATATTTGAACATCAGGTATATCTCCCATTTCTCTCGTTTCCCGATGTTAAATTTTATACGTTAAAGGTAACGTATATTCGTCACATTTTCCTCTCACATTTTTAACGTTTTAAATTTCACGCTTAACAATTATTAGACACCCCTCTCATTTCTCTCGCTTCCCGGACGTTAAACTTTAAGTTAGAGTAGTACTTCCTACTTTTTCTCCTTCGCTTTTTAACGCTG
Source organism: Dinoponera quadriceps (assembly GCF_001313825.1). NCBI lineage: Eukaryota > Metazoa > Arthropoda > Insecta > Hymenoptera > Formicidae > Dinoponera > Dinoponera quadriceps. Next base: position 534,043 of record NW_014559305.1, read on the forward strand.
AATTTTCACTCAAAGCCTCGATATTCCCCTTTCTATCGTTTCTCAGCGTTAAATTAGAAATTAAAAATTAAGTATAATCGATGCTTCCCCTTTTCTCTCGTATTTTTAACGTTCCCTTCCCGTCAGTCTTTGAAATCGTTTTCGAGACATCGTCGAAAACGAGGACTCATTCGCGGTTGGGACTGTACCATACACGTGGACGTTCTGGTGTACGTGCCTGTCGTCCGTCCGTCCGTCACGAGTGCGTGCGCGAACGTCCCGACTCGTCCGGCCCGGAGGATGCTCGCTAGCTCGCTCGCTTTGCTCGATCATGGGACAAAAGTCGAGCCTACGTCTCGTGGGAACGTAGAAGTCACGCTCGCTCAAAAACCGTGCTCCGTGCTGCGCACGTATTAACAACGGGGCGAGCAGCTTCTTACGTCGCCATCGTTCGGCTGAAGTATCGTCTCAGAATGCGCGAGAAGCCAAAATTCTTTCCTCGAGACTTATTCAACAGACACGAGGGAACCCCGCGAGTGAACTCGCGGCAACATCAAGCGCGCGATGATGAATTTGTGCGTAAATAATTGTCCACGAAGAAGACTTTCTTGGAGAAATCTTTTCGTTACTGATTCCCAAATCACTTTTCAGCAATCGTAAGTGGAAAAAGAAACGGGGAAATAATGAATTTCACCAATCAATGTTGAATCATCGTCATGAATCTCGTGTACAACATTTGTCTCATTATAGTGCGCGTATTGAGAAACATTACATTACGACTCGTACTGCTTGTTAACATTCCACCAGCCTGCGCTCACCAATTGCAATCGCTTCGACTCGATCGTCCGCGCGAGCACGTCCAATTTTCCTCGTAAATTCATAAAACCGATCGTTTTATCGCGCGACGACAACCGATGACGAGAAGGGTAACCCTTGTGATCATCTTGGCGACATTTAAGCGACAATTAATAGCATCTTATTCCCCTGCAATTTCGCGCGATCTCGATTTCATGTGGGTATACTTGAACTCCGATAAAATCTTAACATTTACTACATTAAAACTCATTAGACTTATTCATCGATGGCATCGTATCCGGACACAATATGATACGATATAATATAATATATTAAATATAGTCAGTATCTCTCATCAACGTTTCTATTAGTCTATAGGCCGTCTAAGTAGGACGCGAATGATCCCTTGAGAGAGTATTAAAGTAGCATCAAAACTTCGACTCGGTGAATCTCGGCCCGGCGAACGTCGAGGCGCTTCACCGAAGCTCAGCGTTACGCGCTCACCGCGCGGAGGCCTAATTATCTGGTGATTTGTGAAAGTATCCCGCGCTTTTACGAGGTTCGCGCGCGTAACAGAGACAGTACGAGGTAGGCCGCAACGGTTATAGCCGCAGCCGCGTCGCCGGTCAGGTGCGTCTCTCCCTGGCTGGACGCGGTGCATCCTGACACGGCGCACCTGTCCGCACCGTGGCGCAGCCTGGCTCCGTTTTATAGAAGGTTACTCCTCTATCGGCGATCTATCAAATTGGCCTGGGCAGATAAGAAATTAGGGGAAGCGGTCGGTCGGTTGCGTTAAAAGCGTCCGTGACGGGACACCCCGGCTGTTATTTAGCCGGCGTCACCTTCGTCTCGCACGGAATTCCACGGCTCTACACCGCGCTATCACCTGCTTGCTCGGTACCGACGCCGCTCGCGGCCTCCGATACCCGGACGCTCAAGTTATCATCGCTTCGGACTCGCGCACACAACCTCCCGTAACCGTAAACGCAAGGCCGTCAACTTAAGCTGAAGGACCAATTAGAATATCAATAATTAGGATTGCTCCGTCTTGAAGAAGATATGCTAGGGAAAATAACTTTTGATATTTGTAACTATAGTCGTATAAGCGGAGGAATTATAGTAAGGAGAACGATTTTTTTGAAGTAAATGTTACTATAGTGCCAGTGATAATAACCTTACATGCATATCAGTTTTGGTAGATAAAACAATACAGAGGGAGTGTAGTTGAAGTCGGAAATAACGATAATTGCTTTTTCTCTGTAGGATTTCAAGCGGTCGAATTCTAGTTATTCCCGCTTACGGTCAAATTTACCGTCGGTTCGGTCTTCTTTCAGAGTGCGCACACCCAAAATACATCCCGATATCCCGGTGTCGATTCTTCAGCTGAAGATTCACAGCTAAGGTCTCGCGGCTGCGGCAATTGGTGCGTCCTCCTTCCTCGGAGCTACGACGTCGAGCGCGCGATTATTTTCTAACGATTGTTTTCGCTCGCGAACACGCGGCCCCGAGTTTCGAGAGGTTCGAAGGTGGGACGAGAAATGCCGCGGTAATCGCTCCGTGCGAGCAACCCGTGCGCTCGAGTACGCGCTTCGGGGTATGCAATCGCGCATAAAGTGAGACGTATGAATAGGCGAATCTCGTGTGCCACGTCGCGTACGCGAACGCTCCTCACGGGTACTCGCGGATTAAACAATCCGCCTGATATCGCTATTATCCGCTATCACTGTGAGAGACGTTTCAATTACGCGACGGTAGCTTCCGTTTTTCTGAAGCCGCTCGCGTTGCCTCGCGAGCCACCCGCCGCGCCATTTCGTGCTCGAGAGAACATTTAAACGTTCGGCATACTCGCAGCGGATTGTTCTCCCGGAGAGAGAGAGAGAGAGAGAGACAAAAAGCGCGCCCGACGGCGGCGTCTTTGGAACGGAAACGCGCAACGTGGGATAATAACTTGATTACGCGGTGCGTTTTATCGAAAAATCATAAAGCAATTAATAACGTTCATTAGAGACGAGCGCGCGAGCGAGCGCGCGGACGCACGATAATAATTCCGTTTGATAGGTAATTAGACGAGGGAGCGAGTAATTGCGTTAATTGAGACCGAGACCGAGCGCGTCGGAGCACGTTGTGCGCGAAGCTTGGCTAGATATATGGAACCGTTCCACACGCACGCCGCACAGCCCGTAATCGCGCGCGTCGATCGCGGCCGGTTCTTCTCGCTCGGAAATATCCCGCTCCTTTGGTTCAGGATTGGTTCCTCTGGCGCTTTTCCCTCTTCCTGCGAGAGTCACGGGGGAAAAAAAAGAGGCGAGGAGAGATCAAGAAAAACGCAGACGATCCGTAGAGATCGCTTAGTTTTGCGTTCAGTATCGCGCCGCGCCCTCGTCGCGACTTACGATGTTCCGTGATAAATATCTATTATATAAAGGGGATTCTATACAATGGAAATAGTAAAACTGTCGGAGTAGAGAGTAAGAGGATTTTTCCCGGGGGAATAAAGCGTATCACCGGGAGTAAGCGAAATGGATCATTCTCATTTCCCACTTCCTACTGCCTTACTGCCCCAGCCAATACCCTATTTCTTACTTGTTATTGCAATATGCTTACTTCCAATAGTAGACGGCCTTTTAGAATTTTAAGATTTCCTCGCGAAATACTCCTGTGCGTACGTATCTCGTTCATAGGAAAGATACATCCCACGCGACGGTGTATCCGGCGAATAACGATAAACGTTCGTTATGATGATCCGCGTTGGTTTCCAGCTGCTCTCCTCCTCTGGGAGGACGCGGACTCGCATTTCTGGCGACAGAACCGAGCTTCGTATATGTATTTATACATAATGGAGAATCGCCGCGTGGTGCGTAGACACTTATAATAGCGACATCCTGGACATCTGCCGGCCTCGGGACCCTTGGCCTCGTCTCGGCCTGGTCTTGGCCTTCCTGTATTCTTCTTCTATTTTTTTTTCCGTCCGGAGAATGTCGCGCAATAAAGTCGCTGCCGTCGGCATAATACGGCAGTAAGCCCTGCCGATATTTGCTATTTTATGTAACGTCTACTTACGCGATGTGCCTCATATTAAACGGGGCACAAAGGTTACGAGTACGCATCACGGGAAGAAGCGAGCGGGCGAAACCCCTTGTTTTTCCGCCCCCGAGAGGACACCCGCTCGGGAGTTTTTCCTCTTGTTTTACCGCGCGCGTCTTATGCGACGGAAAGCGGAAAAGAGATACGTCGTTTCACAATCTGATCGCTCTCGCGTGTTATAACGTCGAATCGAAAAGAAAGAGAACGGGAGAAAAGGAGAGCACGCCCGTCCGCCCCGGTAACGCCGTAGGCAAGTTTTCACCGCCGGAGATGCCGCTCGTCGTGTGAATTGAAATCGACGAAAACAGAAGAGAGGAACTTCACGTGTTAACATAACTAGAAATCTGACTTGATCCGCCCGTAAACGAAGGCGTGAGGCCTTTGTGTGAGGTGGACATTGTGACGCAAGATCGACGGACCCGAGCGCCGTGACACGGTAATACACGTGTTAACGCCGGCTAATGGGATTAACGAGGCCGCGCTAATTAATATTCCGATACCGGTAGGCTCGATCGGATCTTACAGCCATCTGATCGACGACGTCTATCAATGAGCGGGGAATATTTAGCAGCGCCATCAGCATAATTAGAATATCTCTAACTCAAATTCGCGGGTTCTACCGAAATATCGAAATCAGGAAACCTATTTTAACGGAATCGTTATTTTCTTTTCGTAAACATATCCCCTTCGTCCAAAGATAAACTCAATGAAAAGTGAATACATATTGTAAATATTTTAAATTTTATTCCACGACATTCTGATATGAAAACTAAATATTTTATAGAGTACCCACTTTTTATTGGTCTTGTCTTAATATCTTCATGCATAGGACGACTTGAAGAATAATTAAGAAGAAATAATAGCAAGAATAAATAACTGTATAAGCTTCGTAAATATAATCTCTTCGCTAATCTGCGTATAAAGGTATTAAGATAAGGTCAACGAGAAATGAATACTTTATCAGACCTATTTTATTATGAAATATCCCGATATAAAATTGAAATATTTTGTAAAGTACACAGAAAAAAATGCTGGACTCGAATAAACAACTTCCTAAATTCCCAGTGAACTTTCACCTGGATTAATGAATGTTTCCTTGGATCAATTAAATACTATTTGAATGTAGAAAAAAGCGCTACGTTCGAATAATGTTTACTTCGTTTAAGTGAAAATTCGCTAAGAAGTATCGAAGCAATTATTTACTTAAACCGAGCAATCTAGCAATCTCTCTTTCATCTACTTTTTGACCTTATCTTTATTCTGCAGGGAAAAGCCTGAAGAATAATTAAGAACAAATAATAAGACCAAATAATTGATTAATCGGCTACTCGAAAACCCGGGATAATTGAAGCATTGAGGCTGAGGGCACCTGGGCACTCGGATATCCAGAATTGATCCGTCGCTGGTGTTTAACGTGAGTGTCGCGACGTCGCCGCCTCGTCTGCTGCGTCCGCTAATCACGAGTACAATTAATTCAGCATGCACGAATAATTTCTTCACGCCGCCGTGGCGCACTCGATGAATTTTCGTGTCGTTTGGACGCGCGAGTACTCACTAATGACCTCCGTTAGGTGTAATTATGCCCGGAACGCTTACGTAGGTATTAATTATCGGAATTATTATATCCGACTATTTACGTAGATACGCTCGGCGCGCGCATAATCTGGCGGCACGTTGTTCGAACAATGCAAATTTCTATCCCGGCACTTATTAATAGCACTCTTCCACGTAACGACGCGACGATAGCTCCCTTATTACGCGTAACGTTTATACACGCGCATCATTCATCGGGATCATCGTTAACGAGAGCATAAATATGCATTCGGCGTGTTGCTTTCTAACGTGCCGCCTTCTTGCCGCTGCCAAAACGAATCTGCATGACGATTTAACGCCTCTTAGAAATTCTAATTTTCCCGCGTATATAATTAGATAAATGACTCTCTCGCGACTCATAAATTATTGAGGCAAACATTCTCTTATTCAAAAAAAAAAAAAGTACACACATCGCATACGCGCGCGCAGGACTTAATGCGATACACTGAATATAACCGATTACCGTCAAACCGCTCTTTATAAACGGTTACCTTGTTTTTATTCAAAGCGCGCCGCGGTATCGATGAAAACATCGTCTCTATTAGCGCTTATAAGCGCGGGTAAAAAAGAAAGCTGTACAAAATCAGTATCTCTTATCTGCACACGCTGATTCGTCGTGTGCGATCCGACGAACGACGAGAGGGCGACCGTCGTGGAGGGACCTGCTTACTTTTCGGCGGGCCGATTCATCATGGAACGTCGAGGCGTGGCAGAAACGTTTGCCGAAACAAAAAGAAACGGACGGGAAAGCGATTTCGAAAGAGGGTGGCCGGCGGCCGGGGGGAGGGAGGGCGGTCCCGTTCGCGGGCGGAAAAAGTCAAGCCGGCGTAACCGTCGGGGCTTCGCAGGTAGGTGCGGAGTATTCTGGCGTTCATTAATTTTGTACCGTTGTCACCGGGAGGAACATGCGTATTCATGAGACACACCGAGGCTTATAAACGTCGGGCTATTAGTGATACGATTAAAATGTGCATTTCTCGGCGTTGTTTTAAACGCAACCCCCGACCCGTGACTCCGCCCGGCGCGCGGTGGTGTACGCGAGCTCGCGCGCACGCTTATTTCGCGTACGCGATATTTTATTTCGCTACCGTCGCTACCACACACACACACACACACACGCACACACCGCCGCAGTGTGCCCGGCGTGTGTGCCACGGTTTTATCTACCGGAAGAAATAATAATGCAACCGCATCGCCTCCCGGCGATTTTGCGCGTACCGTCGCGTCGCGCTGCGCGTCGCCAATTAATTTCGGGTCTTTACGTTTCGCTCGGTTATCACGCGGAACGACGCGTGCGACGCTGATACGCGGAATGGAGAACGCGATTTCGTTACACGCCTGAGAGACCAACTCCGCGCGCGGAGCTCGAAGCGACGACATACTGAAGCGTACGATGCGGTTTCGGCGAGCGAGCGAGCGGGCGGACGGATTGGAAAAATTAAATGCGCCGGCGGACGGGAAGCGTGACGTAATTCATGCAACGGCATTTTGTTATTTTAAGAGTCGACGGAAAGGTTCACGAACACTTCTCAGATGGGCTTTGAATATCTCCCATAACAGTATCTTCTTTTAAGAACAATATAATAATTCTCCTTCTTGTTGTTAAAACGCGGGACAAATTTGCCATTTTACATTATCAGAGATAAACAGAAGACGCGAAAGAGATCGATTCGGGAGTAAATCACCTTCGCATCGGTTGAGCGGATAATATCTCTACGTCGACCGAATAAACGAATTCGCAAAAGTGCCCGAAGCGAACTTCAAATATTTTATTATATTACATTTTTGATATTAATACTCTCTTTTGTAGTTATAGAGGGGAAAATTTTACATTACAAGGAACACACGGAAATAAATTGGGGACCGAATCTGATCAGTATCAATTAAAAGACTTAACATCCCTTCGTCGATCACAAATCAGCTCGCAAAAGTGCCCTAAGATGAGCGTGAAACATTTATCATAATAAAACTTCCTTCCCATAATAATACTCTCTTTTGTAGTTACAAAAGTAAACACTTATAATTGCACACCATAGGGATAAATGGGAGACGATAAGTGAATTCAAGATCGAGTCTCCTTGGTATCAATTAAACGAATGATATCCTCGCATCGCTGAGATTGCTCCATTGTAAGGATATCTGCTTTCCGCACGGTCCGACGGCGAATGACGAATAATCGATTGCCGTCGATCGAAGATACCGGGCGATCTAACGACATACGCGGGCCGCGCGCGGCGTCAACGGCGAGCGGCGAACGCTTCGTCGTTCCGGGACATCCGGCCGGCCCAAAGGAAGAAAAACAACAGTACGTCGTATAAATCCTCTCCCCCGACCCCTTCCTCCCAGCTTCGGTCCTTCGCGAGCAAGCCAGCTCGAAAAACGCACCGCACTGCATGGAGATCGGAGTATACACACATATATGTATGCCCGCGCGACTGCGTCGCGGACACGACCGTAGGAATACGCGTGCGGCCGGTCCGTACCCCCGGTCTCTCTCTCTCTCTCTCCTCACCTCGCCGCACCTCGCCTCATCCGCGCATCGCTGGCAAAACGGATGCATTTCGGATGCAGCTGCGAGTTCGTTAGAGCGTCTAACGCGCGGGTGCGCGAGTCCGAATTGTTTATGCGTTGTGACGTCGGCGTCGGCGGCCGTCGTCCGGGGTGGAGTCCAGAAGCGCGCGACCCGTTATATATGTGTCGCGCATATATATATATATATATATATATATATATATATATTGCAGGAAACGCGCATACGCGTATCAGAGAGCGATGAATATGCATACCTTAATTCGCGGGGCTAATTGAATAATTTGTAAAACGCGGCGGGCCGGCCCGGGCCGCGACCTTTTTGCATTCCCCCCCGTAACGGCGCAACGTGCCGGCAACGTGTTCCCGTGCCTGCTTGACTGCCTGCTTGCCTGCCTGCCTACCGGCCGACAGGACGAGCAACCGACGACGGAACGATATCCTTACCCTTGCCCGGTTGGAAGCTAAGGTATGCCGTGGATAGCTCGCCTAAAATGCGGTTTGGCACCCGTCGCTGTCGCGAGGAACGCGTCTGCCGCCGCGATCCTACGCCTCGTGAATCACCGGCCGAGCATGCCGCGAACACGCTGACTTCATCCGCGCGGCCCGAACAATTCCGGCCGCGGCTTTAACGGGATAATTATTTTCCAGGGAACGAACACTCGGAAATATATCTCGAAGACATATTTTCGTGACAATTGAAGATGCTATCGGTAAACTGTAAGCATTCCTTCGACGATGATCTCGTTATTCTCGTGCTGCTAAGACGAAACGTGAATTTCCGCGAATTACTAAAAGTAAAACGAAGGCCACGTGGTCCATATACGAGCCTTTAATTATGCTAATGCTACTGCTCCGAAAGGGGACTGTACATCGTTCCTCGCCATTTGCGAAAAATGAAGAGGGTCGACAATTTTTTGGCAGGGAGAGAGGACGTCTTTAGAAGGATCGATAGCAATCCATCTTTCACGGTCGCCGAAATTTCTATCTCGGAGCAAGAGAGAGAGAGAGAGAGAGAGATACTCTCGACGAGCATTATACATCTTCGTGGGCCTAGTCCCTCGGTTACCCGAGGAATCGGCCCAAGGCCCTCTTTACTTATGCGATGCGTGCCCTCGTCGGCATACATCACTGCCAGCTGAGGTTTTTACGGAACACGATACGAGCAAGAATATGATTACGCGCGTTAACATCCTCGGAATATCATTTGTCCGCCGTGAAGACCCGTCGCGGCGCCATACCACGTTTTTCCGTGTCGCGCGAACAGAAGCAACGCAGCGGCGCACTGAAATTCGGAGGTAGCTTCGCTAACAAGCTAATTGCAGCCGCCAACGAGTTCCATTCAACGTCGCTTTCATTGCCGTCAAGATTCAGAAAAACCGTGTGTAAAATTCAGATTATTTCTGGAGGAGTCGGATCTCGCGCGGAATATCGGATTTATCGATGGTAAATATCGACTCTCTCTCTCTTTTTCTTTCTCTAGACTCGCTTCCGTTATTATTTGCCAGCTTTTCGCGGGCGCTCAATCGAATATCCAGTTTATTTCAAATAAACTACACTCGAGAGCGCCTGTGCTTTCCGGCGAGTAATAAAATTCCAGCAGAATACAGCGGAAGAGCGCGAGTCCCCGGCGACACGAAGAGTAAACACGAGCGGCGAAATCGGCGCATCTCTCGTCGAATCTTTCGAGCGACAGGAGGTGACACACAGCCGAAATCTCGCGGAGAGGCGGCAAATCAGCCGTACGATCGACGATTTAACGACAAAGGCCCACGATATCCAAGATTCGAAGCTTGCTGTCGTACGAGAGCTTTCCTAGAGCGGCGCGACGCGACGCCAAAGGCCGCCCCGGCGAATCCCTCCGCTCCATTTCGGACTGTCTTTAGGTTCTCTCCTATCTCTTCCTCCCTCCCTCCCTCCTGTCCTCTCTGTTTCTCTACTCGTTTCCTCCCTCCGTCTTTCTCTCTCTCTCTCTCTCTCTCTGTGTCTCGCTTGCTTTCCTCTCCCTCCCCATCGCTCATTCTCGAAGGGAAGAGAGACGTAAGCCTGGCAGAGGGCCTTTGATCCTCCGCACTCGGTGTCGGCAAACAGGAGCTCCGCTGGTGAACGCAGCCACCGCGCTTTAATACCTCATGCAAATTTCAGGAAAAGGGCACCCCTCGTGCCTTCCCCCTTTCGAGGGCCCCCACTCGTCCCGCGCTCATCCGCCTCCTTCGCCTCCTGTGCTCCTCCACAACGGTGATAACCCGCTATATTGCTTTTCGAACAAATCGCTATCCGCCCGCCATGGGAAACGCACCGATCGAAGCGTCTGCCGGAAAAATTTCGAAATTTCCGTCGGAATGCATCAACCGCTCCGACATCGGGCTATTGCGGAGGAATATAATATTCACGTAGCACGGGGAAGAGTATTTTAAACGCGTGAGATTGTGTTCATAATTCTTTTTTACTCGAACCTTTTCAGAATGCTAGTTTGTTATCTTATTATTTATGAATTACATAGAATTAATAAACATAAGTAGATATATANTTAAATTTTGTCAATACGAAAAGAACGTAAAGAACTATATATAATAAAAAGAAAACGTTTTGTACTTCTGTTAAAATTTTTATATTAAATTTCTAACATACCAGTGTGTTAATTTAACATATTGCTTCAATATTTTATGCTAAATTGACGTTCAACATGTGTAAACGTTAACACTTGTAAGTGTGAAAATAACACATTTTATATTTCAGTCGATTAACATATTAAGGACGTTAGTTTTGTGTTAATTTTTGACACAATATTTGTGTGACTTTTCCATATATTCACTTTGCGTGAAATTTAACACACAACTTTTTACTGTGCACGAGTAAAATTAATTTTCAACGGCAAATATATGAGTATGGAAAGAATAGTTTTACAAAGGAGAAGAGGGAAGACACAGTGCTGAGAAAATATCATCAATTATAATACTATCGATCGTCAGTAACATCGATAGTTGTTAAACGCGATCTCGTGAAATATGAATAAGCACGTACGCCTGATAAGCCGTACGTGAGCGGGACGTGATAAAATATTATGTCGTTTTGTCGTCATCAACGGTGCGATCTCTCCAAGAGAACCCGGACCATAAGGGGGGTCCCCCCTCGCTTTTACCATTCCCATCGTCATCCCCTCGCTATCCCTCCGGTCCTCCCCGACTAACATTGTTCCCTCAGGTATCTCCACGTGACTTCCAATCGGCCCCGGCCCTCCTCCACGGCCCGATATACATACAATGCAACGCGGCGCAATGCCAGATCAAACGTACGTAGGTGCGACCGGACCTTTTTTCTTACCCTTTCGGGGCCCACGAGAGAGGCACGCGAGGAAATTTATGCCTCGTGTGGATTACCGGTTGGTCACGGCTCACGACTTCGTCAACGTCGAAAATGCACGAGGCACTAATCGGAAAAAGAAAAATAATTTATGCCACGGAAATTATCATTATCACCATTCTCAACGCCGATCATATTTTTTGTTGTTGTTCTAGAAAAAATATAATAGTAGCAATATGTATACAAGGCAATCATCACTGATACTATAATAGCGCTTATTATAAAAATGATCTGTCCAGTTATGTAATTATTTCTCGCTATGCAATTACACTCGTAAATACCAGATAATCTTCTTTCACTGCGAATGTGTGAAACATTTCGTTAACGACAGTTACAAAAATCATTTTCACGCGCATCAAGCTATGATAAATTTTAGTATTATGAAAAAATAGAGTTTGATCGAAATGTTTACTAAGAAATATATAGTTCACGTTAAAAATGACTACGAATTTTGATGAAATTAATAATATTTTCTCTCAATATGCAGGATGAATGTCGCTTCCTCGTCGAACAGATAACAACGGACGTCGGTGACGTCAAATTCGCGCTTCGAGCCATCGCTGTCATCCACGATTTGACGGAATTATCGAGCGAGCTCAAAGTTATCCCCATTTACTGGCCCATAATTCCGTTCCAGCAGAAGCTACAGACGTGTGCCCCGGGGGGCGGTTTTGAGGTTTCGTGGTTTGGGAAGCGACCATCGGCGAATACGGCGCGGATACGGTCCGTTATACCTATGTATTTGTCTACGTACTCATGCCCTAAAACCGTCGGTCTCGACCAACGAACCGCGTAATCCTTGACGAGAGAATCTCGTCAATCACGTCCCCATCGCGGCGGACGAATCGATACGAATTTTACCCGCGGCTACCGCGACAGTCTCGATTCTCATCCACGATTCTCGTCCGTCACGATTGCACAAAACTCACGAATCGAACCGATTTTTCAGTAACCGGTCGAACGATCGGCAGAGACATTCTCCGAGAGGAGGAGTCTTATGAGAATGTCCCATTTCGCGGTGTGATTATATATTTAATCGACGAGAAAGTTATGCCTTCGATCGCGGAATCGCATCGTGCCGGACGATACTGATAGACGCACTGAAAAATTCGTTTAGTTGATGTGGTACTTAATGAACCAAATTTGGTTCTTATAACTAGGAATTTTGCTTTCTTCCTTTCAACCAAAACACATTTGGTTTTCCACATAGATACAACCTAATTCATTTTTTTTTTAATGCCAATGCTGAAAAGCGAGTGATTCGTTTTCTTCGCGGGTTATTCGAATAACGATGAGCAGAAAAATCGCCTGATGCCGTATTCCGTGCATGTTTTCCGACAACTGTCGGCTCAGTACGTGTCGTATATGATTACAACTGCGCAACGACACTTGGGGCGCACAGAAAAACTTCACCAGTAAGACGTAAGCAGTAAGGAAATTGATCAGTCACAGTCGATTATTCCTGCCTCTACCGTAAGAAGAATTCCCGACTGGTGATTGGCCAATTTTCTTATTGCTTACGTTTCTCCACGGTCCTTACCAACCGTCAGACATCGGTAAACGTGCTTGGAACAGCGGCCCAAGTATCGATACATCGAAGAATATATACGTTAACGTCGCTACGCGGTGATAGATAGAAAGTGTCTCTGCCCGTCAAGTTCCGGGAGTCTTCGCGAACTTTGTGCGCGACTATCACTGTGATCTCTGTTAACGTCGTCAAAGGCGGGACGCTCGGCATGATAATTAACGGGGCCGCTCTCGGCCCGACCCCGAAAAGGTTCCGAGGGTTCAAAGTCAAACCGCGACGACGCCGTCAAAGTCCGTCACAGCATCACGCACAAGTTCCCCACGGGTAAGCTTCGCACGTGCAAGAGCGACAGACAGCGCGAGTCCGCGAGTTAGCGGCGGCGGGAGAGGAATCCCCCCCTCGGAGGAGGAGGAGGACGAGGAGGTTGGTCCGCTGGACCAGCGTGGTGGGTACCAGCGGAGGGTACCAGCGGAGGACGCAGTCACCGGGAGGAAGCATGGAGTCCTCTTCTGGGAGCGGGTGCCTTTTTTGTCCCCCGCGATATGGCCCGGGGAATGTCATCCAATGAGGGTGAAGTAAAGGGAAAACAAGTAAAATAATGATAAAAGGCGGAGCCCGCGGCGTGATTTGATTGGTCGAGATATCGCCGGCGTTCGAGTCAACCCGACGAAGAAGAGGGGATTGTCCTCTCTCTCCTCTCTCTCCTCTCGTCTCTTATCTCTATCTCGCCGTGCCGCGTGGCGCTCTTCGTTGTCTCTGTCTTCGGCCTCTCTCTCTCTCTCTCTCTTTCCCGCCTTCCTCCGCCGTTTCCCTTTACCACACCTTCGCCGCCGCGCTACCTCCGCCGTTCCCTCTCACGTTTACGCTCCCGATACCCACTTTATCCTCCTCTTCCTCCTTCGTGTCCCGTATGTAGAGGCGCATACACGCGGTACGAAGAGGTTACTTTATTCTCCTCTCTCTCTCTCTCTCTCTCTCTCCGTAGGTCCATGGTCCACGATCGTGTCCTGACTCTGGCAGGAGCATCGGTTTTCCCCTCTCCGCCTCCCACCCGGCTCGACTCCCTCCTTTCCTCGTGCTCCTTTTCGTCGCCTTCTTCATCTTCATCTTCTCCGTCTTCTCTTCCTCCTCCTCCTCTTCCTCGTCATCGTCGTCGTCGTTTACTCGGACGAGCTCGAGTACACCGCACGTCGTTTAAGTACGTGCGCGGACGGTCCGCTGTATTTAAGTGAAATATAGATTCGCGACAATCCCGGTAATCCTCGAGAAAGAAACGTCGGGGCCGTGGAATAACGTCTCGCGTGAGGCGCCCGTGTCGCGTTTCGCCGATGAGTACCGCGGAAATACAGGGTGAAGGATGAGAGAGTTCGTAAATGTCACGCGTTAGTTAATTGCACGAACGATAGACAGCAACATAAATAACGTCGCTTGCAGGTAGCGGACGTTTCCTTATATAACACTGCACCGGCAGCAATAGAGACTATATCAGGCAGCATTTGATGCCTGACAAAATAGTCATTAAATTCTAAAGCTACGATGAATCCATTTAGACAATCAATACTGACTACGATTGCCATGTAACGTAATCGTTTTATAATAATCTATACTGAAAGAAGTGTTTGGTATTTTATTATTGGCGAATGACGTATTGTGATATATTCACTTTATTTGCAGTCGCAAATATAGAGTATATTAATGAGTATAATGAAATGATTATAGTAAAAAAATCACTCTTATAGTAAGCACTATTACAGTATTAATGATAATCGTACGCATATTGCTATTACTATTTTTTGTGTTAAAATACAAAATGCAAAAAAAAAAACAAGAAATATGATTAACGCCGAAAATGTCTATAATTCTAATAAGATTAACTATTTCTTCCTCTGAGTGTACAAGTCGTTGTCTCCGAGTATCGGAAAACCTCGGAAACAATTGCGGAAATCCACGGGGTGTTTCTTGCGTGATATTATTTTGTCACTGAGCTCGACACACCGAGGAACAACCATATGCGACGAGCACAGGTCAAAGAAATGATTAGCGGCGATAACGAAAATTCAGAACCCGTCACGTGTTCCGCCGTCCCGCAGCAGCAGCAGCAGCGGGGAGGGTCTCGTGGCGGAAAAGTATATTGACTCGTGATACGCCATCTGTGCCGAGGAGGCACCCTCGCGGCGTTATTGGCAAAATTAATAAGCCCCGCTATACCGCGGTCTGTCGAAACGGGAAGCGGTTAATTCGGCCCACCGCTCATTGATCCGTCGTGTTGGCAGATTAGAAACGTTTCCGAACGAATGGAAACTGTTTGCCCGGTCTCGACGGCTTTGTGTTCGCGTGTACGGTATGGGGAAAAATCTCGAAACTCGATATTTCTCTCTCTCTCTTTCCCCCTTCTCTCTTTCTCTTGAACAAACGTCCTTCCCGATGAGTGATCGCCGCTACGAAGCGACAAATCAACCTCCCGCAATCGCGAGATGCTCATTACGGCGCATTAAGCGGGACGAGTTTTCTGTATACGCGTCGGCAGTCGTTTGACTAATTGCAGCCGCCGATTTGTCGCGGCTTGTTGATGAATGGCTTATGTATTATTGATATTACTCAAGTGCGCTGCCGAGGGGTGTAACAAACGGCCGTTGACCGAGCAAAACTGCGGTAAATGGCTGAAAATTTCACCGTGAGTGCGTCTCTCGCAATCCATTGTAAATTGATGCTACACGGAGAAAAAATTAAATAAATCGCTGTTGTAGCGAAACTATCGTTGCTCTGCATATCCGTTGTGACAGCGATCAAAATTTAATTGGCATAATTCAATTGAACAGATTAGCGAATTGCTCATAATTAGAGCAGAAACAGTTAGAAACAATTAGAGCAGAACAGTTTTGTTGTCAGGATGCCAGAAAAATCCTGCTGAATGAAATTTATCCTTACGGCGCGTTAATTTATTAATTTGTTCTTACACTGAGAGGAAAGCATTCAAAAATTTATTCACAGAAATAAACCTTATTTTCTAGATACAAACCTTATTTCCGTGAAATAAACCTTATATCTCCCATAAATAATATTTCCAAGTACTTTCTCTCGGTGTACAGGAGAATAATTTGTAGATTCAGCAAAATAACGCAACGAATGGCAATTAGTACTCTTAACAAATCGTTTTATTGTCCACATAGTTTACTGACCAATTTTGCTGTGACATAAAATTTGCTGTGCCAGTAAATTATTTTTCTCCGCGCATGATTAATTGACGAGGAAGCGTTTACATTACAATCGTTACGACGGCAAATGAGCTCGTGGATGAAACTTCGACGATGTGCTGCATTGAGAAAGAAGTGTTCGGTACTTGTGTCTACATTTGCACAATGAAACAGTTACATAGCCGGGAGGAGACTCGGTTTTTGCAGCGTTGCTAATAATAACCTCATATGCATGTTGCTGCTACTATTATTTCGTTGAAACAATAAAAAAACACGGTCGGCGGCGCCGATGATGAATATAATCTGCAACGAAGTTCTTTTTCTCCCGGTGTATGAATAATAAGATTCAGCCATTGAATGAATGAGATGCCGCATAGCAGTAGCAGTTTACAGCTGCTCTCATTATCGCAGGATTAAAGGGTGCAACAAAAGACAAGCAAAAGACGAGCAAAGGAGGCATCCTACTACTTCACACGTCGTTTCGCGAGATTTCTCAGACTTTCCTCCGACCGTTCTCACGGTTTTTCGCATTTTTTTACTCGGGAGCAACCGGGCCTCAATCGGGGATTCCTCTGAAATTTTCCCCAAATCCTCTGTTACAAACGTAATATTATATTCAAAAGTTATATTCCCGCATATATATGCGGATGGGTGGAGAGAGTGCTCTTCATACTCGAACGCGTTCACGCGTGGATCGTTTGAGGACGGAACGGCTGGCGGCGCGCGCGGTGCCGCATCGAAAATTAACGCCACCGCGAATCAAGACGACAATGTGATTCATCAGTTAAATCCGCGTGCATAATCCTTTACACAGCGTCCGATCCCCGGTCCAGCACCGTGAATGGGGTGGATCCTGGGTATACGCTGAGGGGGCGGCAGAGAACGAGCGGAGAGAGAGAGAGAGAGAGCGGGTGGCTCTGTCAGAGCGGGCGCTGCGAATTATAATCACAGTTGTGGTTGGCGTGACGAGGAGACATACGGAGGGGGGAAGATGGGATTGCGAGGGAGAAAGAGAGAGAGAGAGAGAGAGCGGTGAGGAGGCGGATGGACGACCAGGACGAGGACAGGAGGAAGAGGAGGAAGAGGAGAGAAGGACAACGGCGACGACGACGACGAGCGTCCGCTTCCAGGGGGGGAGGAGGGGAATGGAAAAGGGTGTATTTACCCACCGCTGGTACACACCGGCGCCACCGAGGACGGACCTAGATGGAAATCTGCGGCATTCGGAGGCACTGGCCAAGAAAATTGGCTGACAACATTTCGCACGGGCTTCGAATTGCCGAACCGATCTCTCCTGTCCCTCCTGCGCCGCGCACAGCCCCCCTTTTGGACGCACGGCCGACGACGTACGCCCAAATTTGCGGTCCGGTCCGATGCGTTCACACGGATGACGACGCGTCTCCCGCGAGCCTCGTCCTCGTTGTCGCGTCTTAAGCGGTTTAAATAAATCGAAAGGGGTACATGCATGTCGTTGACTCCGCGCTGTTGATTGAAACGACAAAGTTGTCATGTGTGGCCACGTAATTCGTCCCGACGACAGATGTGTCGAAATAAAGGAAAATTACTATCTGGTGATATATTGATGTAATAATTCTGTATTATTGATGTAACAATTCTATGTAATAATTTTATTCTAACAAATGTAGTTCAGTACAATTGAGACAACGAAGTGGTCGTGTGAGTTATTTTAATGAAAGAGAGAGTGAGAGAGAGAGAGAGAGAGAGATAAAAAAAAATCATCTGGTAATTATTGATAATTATAATAAAATTTTAAATGTGATATTCGCTCCTTTACTGTGCATTTCTTTTCGGTCCCTCCATTCGCCCGTCGATTCAGATAGGACGCGTGCAGAATTCACACACACGAAATTAAGATACCACAGTATTTTAGCAGCGAGAATAAGCGCAAACGCTAACTAGCAGCGCCGTAGAAATGCGCGGTAGTGTCAAATGAGCGCGCTCAGTCCGATAAAAGGCTTGGAGGCGTTTCCAGCGGGAAGCTCTAATGAGCGCCTCGTGCCGTCGACAACCGCCGAATCCCGGGCAAATAAATCCGACTTGATTGAATCATTGTTGAGCGAAACCGCGTTAAATACCCGTGAAATTAACCCGGCCGATCCGTGGTCGGCACGCGATCACTGATTGGCCCGGGGGTATCGCCTTTAAAGCGCCATTAGAGCGCCTCGCTGTCGAGCGACGATTAATGATGCGCCCGCCAGGATGTGTCCGGCGCAGGTGCCTTTCTGGCCGTAACGTCTTTTAAACGGACACGAGTTCACCCAGCCCACGAGGGAGAGAAGGCCTCACCCGAGATTGTGTTTTGCGTTCGACGCTATTGACGATGATGAGCCCGAAGATCATTTGCTGAGAAGCCCGTCAACGTGATACTTAACACGTTGCGACGCGCGCGAATATCTCGTCGCTACAGATTGCAACGCCGGGAAGCGTGATTACTTGCCTGAACTCTACAAAAACACGAGGTTTTGGTTAGACTTAGTTATTGGTGTATTAATTGTCCAGCATTTTCATTCAACCTGAATTTATCATCCCGACAGCCGGAGTTGTCGTTTACTCTCTAATATCTCAGGGTAGAATTTTATTCGATACGATAATGAAGATGCTCCAACTCGGAATCGCAAGAATAAATGTTTAACTCAAACCCGATGATTCCTCTAGAAATCCGCCGTCGTAGCTGCGGATCCGCCGTGACTCAATGAGATCGGCGCACCCGCAAACAAACATTTCTCCGGCGCGACGCCTCGTTCTCGAAAGGGACGATGAGCGGCCCTCAACGAGCGGTTTCTCATAAGCCTGTCCGCAGTCCTCTTTCCTCTTCTCTGTTTCTCTCTCCCTCCCGTGCAAGATTCCATCTTCCAGACGTCGTTGCCGCTTCACCCCCACGGATGGGCAGCGCTCGGAATTAGGGTGAGTAGCGTCGCGATCGTGCGGACATATGGGGGCACCATGTGGTCACCACCGTATCGTTCGGCCGCGGAAAGCCCAAACCCCCCGGTGGACGCGCGGACGGAAGGCGACGCGGAGGGACGGGATATGGGAAGCCGCAGATTCGGACGGACGGCTAAACGCCCGCCGCAATTTGTAGCAATTTGTTAAGTAGCCGGCCAGAACATTACCTATATTACGTTTACTCCCCCTTGACCGGACACCGAAGATATACGGCGTGCGCGCAGATTTATCGCCGCTCGCGCCGGGAGAGACAGAGAGAACGCGCTCTCGCGAGTGAATCGAGTGGATTCTGGGGCGCGCCGGTGCGTTTTAAGTTATCGCGCCGTTTAACCCTTTCGAGACGACGGGGACCGAAATGGTTGCGACCGCCGGTAGCGAAGCGTCGGCGGGAAATAGCAGTCGATGTAATTTACGGGGGGTCAGCTTTCACGCATCGGATACAACAGTTATCTCGGTTGATTCTCGTAGAATCTCGTGAAACATAATGAAGCACTGAAAGAAAAGTGTTCGGTGACTATTGCATGGTGAAACAATTACCGTCAGAAAATCCATAGTAAGCATCACTATATAGATTCCTGATTATAGCTTTTCTCCTTTCAGTATACTTTTGCAAAGTATAAGTCATTTCGTTGGAGAAATTACCATATCTCGCGTGGTGGTTCAAACGAACTTCATCGCCGGAACGGCCGTAATTATCTTTTATGAAATATATTCAAATTAAAGATATGGAAGCATCCTGCGACTTCTCCGTCCCCCCTTTGTCGAGAAAGAAAGTACGGCGATGCGAAATAAGAGAGAAAAAGAGAGAGAGAGAGAGAGGCCAAGAGAGATCGGCGGACGACGAAACTTCGTTCTTCCCCGGCCGCGGATCGCGGCGGATAATTCAAACCGAAGGTAAACGTCAAGAGCACTCGCTTTATCTCCGTCGATCTCCTCTTCCTGACGAGTGGTCTTCCCGTTCGCCCCCGTCGCTCGCTCTTCACGGAGGAGCTCGAGCTTCCACGACGGCGAAGATTCGAGAATAAACCGAAACGACTTCGGCCTTCCGCGGGATGCTTTTAGTCGATGAGTTCGCTTCCCTACATTCCCGTTTCGTTTTCGTCTCGTTCCGTACCGCCGTACTGTCCTGGCCTAACCCAGCTTTCTCATCCATATGTAACAGTCGCCTGGTATTAATGACAAGGGGGAGAGAACGAGTAGGACACGCCGGGTTCTTTATCCTTACGAGGGACTGTCCTCCTCCCGCCGCCACTACCACAACGGCAACGACGACTCCTCCAGATTTCCCTCGCACTTACACGCTATTGCAATTTTATCGTTGTCCTTTCATTATCTGATAAATGTAATGGAATTGTTTATTCGCCGTTTGCCCGCCCGTAACGCGGCCGCGCGACCGCCCGCGAGAACTGCCGGTACGATGCGGTCTCGCAATCGCGATGAGCATTACGTAATGTATTAAATGCTAAATAAAATGCCACGTATTTCCCTTTATCACACCGGGATGCGTGCTTTTAATTCGTGAACACGAATTCCGTGTCCAATCAATCAAACGCGCACCATGTCGAGAAATCGACGACGGAGAACGACGCCCGGTGAATTATACAAACAATGATACAAAAGCGTGACTAAGCACTCGCCGAATCATGTTCGGCCCAACCCGCCAAAAAATTGCCAACATCCGCCGGCTGATTAATTTTCGTGGAAGCCGAGCGACGTGTCTTCCTAGATCGTAGACCGATTTTACGGCTGAATGCAACGCCGATCGACTTTTATGACCACCGATGAAGAACTACAATTTCCTTTTTGAACATTAGTGGATGTGAAGCTGACGCCCGATTTGAACGAGGGAATGTTTTGGACTATTTTTTACTCATTTATACAATCAGCTTGTGTATCCTCCCTACTGTCTATCTAAAAGGTTTGAAAAACTATGACGGCTTCACATCTGTCAAAGGATCACTTCGCCATTTTGCGACACATTTCAAAATAGCCGCAGAAATCCGAAAGAAATATCGATTGTAGCTGTGAAGAAAAGAAAATAATTGCGCGTATCCAACCGAAGTTAAATAAAGCTAATATGTTGTATCACATATAACACATGATATAATGTGTTATATCATATAATATATTAACCCTTATCGGCCGTAAGTCACCTCTCACGTGACAACAACTTCGTCGCTGCGGTCGTGCGTCACGTAAGAGGTGACAAGTTCGCATATTTACCGAAACCAGCTACAACCTAGCGAGAATCACACGTAAAAAGCTAGCGTCCGATAAGGGTTAACTGAAGTTAAATGAACTTAATATATTACACCATGCAACAAATCAACTCCATTCAAAACGTCAGCCAAATGCACGCAATCATCCACTTTACGGAAAGAAATAAATGCGGCAAGTTTTAACCGAACACACACATGTGAATTTTTCTAAACGAATTTTTTTTACTCTCGGGAAAGAAACTGAAAAAATCCACGGAAGAATGGAAATAAACCGGTTTTTTTTAAACTAATATTAGACCACCCAGCCGACGCATTGTTGCCGACGCATGTTGTTCCAAAAGCCAAGCCTTAAAAAGCCGCGATACTTCGGGATTCTTACGCTCTCGCGGCTTTCCTGATTTCCTCGTCGCGGCGGAGGGTCCGGAGGAATTCCGAAGAAACGCGCGTATGAATGCGATCGGCGCTCTTTGTGAGGGCTCGTGCACATATGTCAGAATTAGTGACAATGAACGGCGCGCGGGTTGAAAACGGAAGAGACAAACGAGGCGAAGAAAAAGGAAAACGACACCTCGGTCACCCAGCCCGAGCACTGTGTCGAGCGTGCGTAAGTACTTGATAAACGGCCGGCAATCGGTTAGCCTTTTTAAACGGGCTGCGATGACGGATTCTCACCTGCAAGCCGGTGGCACTCCAGCTGACGGAGGACAATAAGATGAAAGGAGTAGGAAGAAGATCGAGACGGATATTCGTACGGCCATGCGAGCGTTTGTCCGTCTCAATGGCCTCCGTCTGTCAAACATCAGTTACGCTATCTCGTCGGCCGGTTTCTCCTCGGACGAGTGTCGTTCGCGATATCGTGTGATTTGTTTCCCATCTCTCTCTTTCTCACTCAGCTGAGGAACGCGTCGGAGAAGGTTTTCTCGCTGGCTCAGGATCTCGAGTAAAAGTCACACTCACGTCAGAGTTAGCGAATACTTAAGGCCTATGTTTGATAGTCATTGCTTGGAATTTGCGTTAAATAAGATATTCAGATTTAAATTTGAAGTTAGATGCGAGTTTCTCTGTTCAATGGCGATTACAAATATAATGTCGCGTGTATCGTATGATTCAACGGGAAAAAACTCTGACCTAACTTCAAATGTAAATCTGAATATCTCACATGAGACAAATTCCAAGTGACAACTATTGATACGAGCCTAAATGACGCGGTTATCAAGATTTTGACGATAATACGTCAGTAATAAATCAATTTCATTTGAGTGCACGCAGAAAATCGGAAAAATCGAAAAATCAAATAGAGATTGATTAGATAAAATTATTTCGCGAAGAACTGATCCACGATATCCGAGATTAATGTTATAATTTCGATTCTCAAGTCGTGTTTTGTTCCTACGAATTCCGAATTAACCGTAAGCAACTATTCGTCTAATCTTAGTTTTACGTACAGCTACGTTCCGACGGGAATCAAGCACCGTCGGTGTCGAGAGTGTAGGTGACCCGAGTTAAGTGTTGTTAATATCCGCCGTATTAGTTGCCATTTGTCGGGATCTCTTCGGTGCCGGCTGACATAAGGTACCATTAACAGCTAAGTAGGAACAATTCGATTCGCGATCGTCGAGAATGGTCCCAGTGCGGCAGTTAGCCTAGTGCAAATTGTCCTTCTCCGTCTGTCACGCTCCATCCTTTTTTTCTCTCTCGCGTTCTTTTTCTCCCTCCCTCTTTATCCCCGTCTTTCTCACTCTCTCTTTCTCTGTCCGTAAGCATCAACCATACGAATTACACGAGGGCCGCACGTCCCCGAGCATCGAGTCGAGTGCCCCGCGGGTCCGTCGGGTGTATCGACGGAAGAGGAACGAGGAGAGAAAGAGAGAGGGAGGGAGAGAGGGAGTCGAGATTCGAACATGTGGCATCATTTGTTACGTGCAAAGTGGGGTTCTCGAGCCCATCGGGCTGTGGCTTATCTAAGCCCGTTTAAAAGCGCCTACGTATCCGGAAACCCAAAGGCGTAAAGGAACGAGAGATCGCTCGAGCATGTAAACGATCCGTCGTCTCTTGTCAGCCGTTCTTGCCGCGGAAACGCGGAGGGAATCGACTACCCTGGAGGGACAATTCGCCCTGACGATAGTTCACGACAGCAATACGTCTTTATGCTCGCTCTTTTCATCTTTTGCTAACCGTTAGCTACAATTATCTACGTAAATAATGACTTCTCTGTTATCTGAAATTCTTGGGGTAAACTCTCATTCGATATGAGTGAAAAGTCTGTTCGAAGCGACAGTGGAAATACTGCCGGAAGAGTGAGTTTCGCTCAAACCGTAGAGTGGATTCCTAATTCACACGAATGAATGTTTCAATCGATTAGAGCATATTTGTTTTACTTTCACCGGCGGGGTGCGTATACATACGTATAGTCAATAAAAAGTCGCAACATTTGCATCTTTCTTTTCTCGATAATTTCCGCAACAAATCCACGTTTAATAGTGGAATCTGTTCTTTAGTACTTCTCAGAAGATAAACCTTCCTTTTGGATACCGAATACATTTTTAAGTTCATCGAGGTTGCAACATTTCTGCCACTGACCGTAAATCAGATTCAACCTTCAATCTCGAAGGAAATATTCACTCGACGATTCAGGGTGGAAGAAAATTTACTTCGCATGGGTGACAAGTTACTCGCAATTCGAATGACTCGGCCTATCACGCCACTTTTCGAGTGAAATTTCGCCCGAGGAAGTTCAGAGAATGTCCTTTTAAAACACAACCCCAGCTGTATCGTGTCAATTAGTCAAAATAAGTTATCGCGTAGGCGAGTAGAATTAATCGACGCCGAGGGAAAAGCAAGTGCATCGGGCCGCCAACAGTCAGGAAAGTGGGATTAATCATAATTCAGGAAGCCTAATCCCCCGAAGAGAGCGACAAGTGCGCACAATTCCGAAGATAAATATGAGGCGACACACCGGTCCGACGGGGCTGCGTTCTCGCGCGTCGCCGCGCCTCGGAGGGACGTCATCGAAACAATGCGCGACAACTATACCACCGTACACACACACGAATACGCGAGGGCGAGAATTCGCGTGGAACGCGCGCCGCGCGCGTCCGATGGGGATCTCGGTTTCCGTGGACATATGGTCAGCCCGTGCCTCACCGCGACAAAAAAAAGCGCTACAGAAACGGCGACAGAAGTTGGGAGTGTCGGCGAGCGATATATCAGGGCTTAAACTGTCCCGTCGCAGCAAGCATGTCCTACCAGCGTGGTTCTGTGCACCCTGTCTGACCGACTGGATGGTTGGTTGGCTGGTTGGTTGGTTGGTTGGCCGGTCGGTCGGCTCGCTGACTGGTGCGCGTATGGCGTTGCGTTCAACAGGGGTGCTGGTATTAGTTAATAGGCCGGGTGCTATATCGGGGACACGTTAATGCCACGAGAAAGAGAGAGGGGGAAAGAGACGACACGAGGGTGATCGACGTCTAACCAAATGCGGTTTCCAATCTATTGCGTTTTTACGCGTCTGACGCATTCCCGACGTTAACACTCGTATCCCGCAAGCATTCTGTCAGCACTTTTGTGGAAAGGCGAGAACTACCTGCTAAAGCGAAAACACGAGGGCTTACGGCGGTGGAACCAAGCTCGCGTGGCGTTAACCGAAACCGTAATTTCTACATTACGATCCCAGTTTCGATAATGAAGAGAGCGTTTTCGCGAAAACGACTCGGACTTAATTGGAGAAAACGTCTGTAATTATTATGTTTCCAACATCGTCAATGTGCGTATATATACATATATATATATATATAACCAGATGAAAAAATATCATTAAATGTAATTGCTGGGATTACACGCGCGTGTTCGATAATTTCATAAAATACAATTTAACACGCAATATATCATAAATTAACGGCTTCATCATAATTAAGACATTCCGAACTTTGATATTACACATCGTTATTCATTCCTTTCGATATATCCGAACAATGCTCATGCATAATGAGAAAATCACGAGGAGCTGATTATAAGTCGTCAAGACGAAGGGACGTAGGACTTTATTAATGAAAACAAGTTCGCTGCGTTTCATTCCGGAGAGACAAGAACTCGAGTGCCTCTCTGAAAGCGGAACAGGGAGGGGGAGGCGCCACAAAACCAACAAATCATCGAGTGTATTGGAACTAATGAAGAGACGACGGTGTATCTAATTGAATATTAAAGGAACCATCCAGGCCATTAACCAAAGCGGCGTAATCGCTCTCGGGATACGTGATCGAGAATCGTGATCTCGTCGAGGAAGAGGAACGAGAGCGCTCGAAGGAGGCACGGAGGCACGAAGGTGGGGCTTACAGCGGAGACGAGGAGACGTACGGTACAGGATGGCAAAGGTGTCTGCCGGCAGACCGAAGTCATTATAAAAATAATCAAAGTTTCCCGGGGCGGAAGGCTCGCCGTCGGGATGGATGATGGGTCGAGAAACGTTCCGGCGGCCGGCTTCGGCGCGAGAGACCGGCGTCTCATTACGTTTGACGATTATGCGTTAATTTGCACCTAGCGATACTTCAAAAGATTTTTATTCATTGCACGCCGGGCACGGCGAGCTTTGCCGTCGTCCTAGGCTGGAAGTCGCGCGACGTTCCCCGCTGGTAGTTCCCCCGGTGCCCGCGCCAGCTAAGCGCGGAGACGTCGGGACCGGGACTCCTCAAGTTTTATATTTCTCCTGTCTTTCGCGCGTCGAGGATCGGGTGTCCTCGTCAAAGGATCCGGGGGATATGATAATCCCGACGGCGGGCGCGCTGAATGCGTAACGAGTTTTTCACGTAGCAATGACGAGGTGGACCCGCTCGTGATTAGCTTTGCCTTTACGTACGTATCCCCTTTGGAAGGGTGGAGCAACTTGGTTCCTCGCGATCGAGCATCCCGGCTTTATGCGGGCAAACAGCAACGGAGTCGTCCCTCGCCGGAAAGCATGCGATTTACTCGAGATACTGCTGTAAGATTCTTCTGACGCGCGCTTTCTATCATAAAAAAAAGAACAGCGTTATACTGAAATTTTCCTCCTACTTGATCCCGTCTTGTTACTCGTAGCTTTCGAGTCGCTCTTGTGAATTCGAGAACTATTCATACGGCTTCTGTATCCTCAGGGAAAATACTAATCATTTACAGACTACGCTCTCAACTTGTATGTGTGTGTGTGTATGTGTGTGTGTGGCTGAGCAGCCGATTGAGAAATTGTGATTTACATTGTGCAATTAACAAAGAAAGATGATGCGCGAGTTAACAGAGCTATATCGACGATTAGAAGCCGATTCTCGTCGCGTAATTGTATTTTCATACAAAAAATCTATCTGGAGATAAGAAATATGTCGGAAGGAAGAAGCTCCGTCAACTTACACGTCATTTAGCAATTACTCTGAAAGAAATCCCACTATAATTATAGTCATTTTCGGCCTCAGCTAGATCTTCTTCTGATTCCAACTTGAAAAATAACAAGTGGCAATATGCATGTAAGGTTAGTCAACATCACCGACACAATAGTACAACACTCATTAGAAAATTAGCTTTTTTTAATAACAACTTAATCAATGATAATTATATGCTCTAAACCTAGCTCGGTTAATGAGAAACTTATATGCAAAACTTGATATCGACCTGTAGCTTTTTCACACATCGGTAACTATTGACACAATCTCGATGAAATATATACTTCCTCCGTTGTGCCGATCGAAAGCTGGCAGCAGTCGGGGGATAAAAATGGTTCTCCTGACTATAATCCTCTCATTCACGCGATTACGATAACAAATACCAAACATGCTATTCGCGGTGAATTTTTCCGATTGCTTCGCGGACAAAATCTGAATTATACATTCATCCGTGGCACTACAAGATCCGCTGCTTTGCTCTCGATGCCCTTGTATTCGATAACTTTCTCAGTAAAATACGAAGCTCGATACCTTCCCAAATTCAACGTTTAAATATCATTTTTTCTCGAAGTAACATAACCGCTAGTGCGATCCCATATCGCTCTCATCTCTCGACATTGATACTTTTTCCACGGACTTTGAGCGATCCGAATGTATGCACGGCGAGATCTCCCGCTCTCTCCATCGTCATCCTCCCCATATTCGATCCTTTCCACCTGCCATCGCGATAACAAGTCCGCTATACGTCAAGGATCATCGGACGTGTTCATTGCGTGGAGCCGCCTATCAGAAATCAACCGAGCGTAAGGGACGCGTCGCGCGCTTACAACACGCTCCGAGGTCGCAGCGGCGGAAAGCACCGGCGATGATGCACGTCGTGCACCTCGGCGCGACACGGCACCCGCTTTTTCCACGGTGCTTACGTAACCCTTACGCTTCGATGCCGGCTCACGCGGTATCAATTAATTCCGTCCGTGTATCTCGCGAAGCGGTCGCCGCGCCATTGTAACGCGCCCGGCTGCCGATGTACTCCTCGCTTCTCTTCTCGATACTACCATGCTCGACTACGCCTCGGCCGTCGCTCGCGCTCGTTTTGTGTATCGCGGCACGTGCCGCGATACAATGGCACCGAGAGTGACTCCTGCTCGTTTTCTCTCTCTCTCTCTCCGCCGGATCGGCATCGTCATCAATCGACACGGTCTCTCGCCCTTAACGGGCGCACGCCCACCCCTCTGCGAAATACCGAAGGCAAACAAGAGGAGCAATGCCAAAAAGCATTTATTCCCGATTCTTTATCTGACGCAGCTCGTTTCTCCCCGTCCCGCTTTTTCCTCTCTCTCTCTCTCTCTCTCTCTCTCTCTGTCTCTCCGCGGCACACGCGTCTGTCCTGGGCGTGCCTGTCTCACGCGGACTCACTCTCACGTGGACCGGCGCTCCCGCTTTTATTGCCGTCGGAAATTAATGAGATCGCGAGGCGATACGACAGATATGGCCGGGAGAATGGTCCGACTAACTGCGCGTTCAGCTTACGTAGGTAGGCACGCTCGATGAAAGCGAGCGAGATGTACCCTCCAGGACGCGATCGTCGAGTGCACGTTACACTCTCGACTCGGCCGACTAAACTGACCGGAGAACCGGAGAATGCAAGATATACGCGACTTGTGCAATTCGTGGCGGAGGATCATGAGGTGATAAAGAATAATAAGAAAGGAAACGCATAGGAAAAGCATATCGACGGCTGAGAACCGTTTCTCGTCATGCGACCACGATTCCGCGTGAAACATTTCCAAAGACGGAAGATGTATCGGAAAGAAGATTTTCTGATCATTTGCACGCTATTTGGCAATTAATGTAACTGTTATTGATCACATTGTTTTATATGACTTATTTATATGACTGTAAGATGGATGATATTCTCTATGAATGACGTTTGATGTTAATAAAAAAGCATTTGTCGCTAAGCTTTGCAGCTAAGACCCAGAAGTTTCTAATTGTTTAATACAACAATAATTATACTTCGTAAATTTCGGAGAAAATCGCCCTGACCATCGTGGATTAACTCTCGTTTGTCACTCACGGGTCAAACTGAGCAAAACCGAAAATTAAGATGCCGTAGTTGTTAGATCTTGAATTATTGCACACATAAACATAGAATTCTTTTCTCAAAGCATGCAAAACCTTTGATTTCTTTCTGACTGCTTCTATGAAAAATACACGTTATCTTCTCTTATACTTCTCTCTCTCTTAAATTATCTATTTAAAAAATAATGATTGCGACAAGTTTTTCAAGTTTACCTTTCGCATGCACAAAACCATAATATACTGCGTAAGCATATTTGTAGATATTTAAAAGTAAGAACATACGAAAAAGTTCGGTCTCACAAATCTTCTGTGAAACCTGTGCCAAGTTAAGCGACAAAAAATCAGTGTACCAAGAGTTAATGTTTCGCCATTTGATCATTCTCGGCTGACACCTTCTTAGAGTCTAAAACGTTCTTCGACTACGCAACAAGGATCAGAAATCCAAGTTGACGAGCGAACGCGGCCACGCGTGAGGGCATTTTCCCCGTTCGACTTGACGCTATCGCGATGACGAATCGCAACGATACGCCGACGCGAAAACTTCTGCGCGATCGGTAGCCGCCCGATCGACGGTACATCTGGCGTTGGGGAAAACCGCAATGGAATCTTCGCCCGGCAAAAACCGAAAGCGCGACTGATGGATGAAGATCGATGTCGTGTACGCGATGCAGCTTGCATCCTCTTCTACACCTCGATGCCGCCCTCTCTTCTTCTTCTCCCGTGCTCCCTTGAACCCCCCCTCCCCCCGGGCGATGTCGTTACACCTCATATCCTTCCCCTTCGACTTAATATCCTTCAGCACGTGCGGAGATCCCGGCGCGAACAGAGAAGCACGTCAGGTGCCTCCCGTGGCTTGAAATTCGCCGGTATTTTCCGCCATCAAGCCGCTGTTACATTCGAGAAACGATTACCCCCGCTTTAAATGACCCGATAGGTATGCGACGAGTTGGCGGGTGCAGAATAAATGTCCAAGTTCTCACGTTTCTGAAGAAACAATCGCACTGATTATTTACAATTACAGCTACTCGACACGTTGACGCGCCGCGACGATTTCACTATGATCACTATGATATAAAAAAATTTTAACGTAACCAGCTGTGAATTGTATTTTTGTTCATTATTTTGTCAGTCATTTTGCAATTAATCATCTTAAAACTGATAATGTATTATTAGAACTCCGGGGAAGGAAGGAGATAATTTTTCCTATCGTTGGGAAAAACGTTCGGTCAGCGTTCATTTCGAGAACAAATTCCTTGAGACGAAATCGAGAAGTATAGTAGGAAATTCTGCTCCGGATACGTCCGAATGATATCTGGCGGGGTCGCTCGCGTCGCGTGTTTTATAGCGCCTCGGTGAGAAGTTCCGCAGCTTCTCCGTGGCCATCCGGCATATTGATATAAAAAGATATCCAGGCTGCTATGAAAAAGCCGAATAAATTGCCAAACTTTCCGGCGGGAAGCGGGACAAATCACCCGGGGGCGTCGACGAAAACGGGCGAGTTGGCTCCTCTCTTCTCGCGGAATTAAATCTGTCCTCCGACGCAGCCGCGTTTATTTTCCCGGAAGGACTACTCGCTCGACCAACGAATATGTTCGTAATACCCGGGTCTGCACACACGTTTACGAACGCGCACCGCCTCTCCATCGCATTTCTTGTCTCACTCTTCAACTTTTTTCCGCTTTCTCCAAACGTCGCTGTTGTTTTTTTTTAATACGTTGCCGCGTTAATTATCGTTCATTGTACAAAAGCTCAAGTGATCACATGAAACTGATCGAGCCACGGAAGAGAGAGACTCGATGTAATATAAAATAAATATAATTCGGTATAGCGTATCTTTATCTTCCGTCAATTCCCTGTCGGTTGTGCGACCAAATTTTCAGATACAATTAATTGCATTGAATTAACTTATACGTAACTTAATGCGACGCGGTAGTTATACGGCCAATAATATCACAGCGTGTAAAGTATTCAAGATACAATCGTCTCACCGGACGTTCATTTACAACCACTTAAGAAAAAACGCAGACTTACCGTAAGGTCAAATACAAGGAGAAGCCGTTAAAGACGAGTGATTACGCGATAATTAATCGTACGCGGAGATCGGTGCGCGCCCGATTAGGAGGCTCGGCCCGGAGCGAGATCATTCCCAGCGTGCGCGATGTTTACCGGACGATCCGGCCGGATCGAAATCCTCGAAAGACTCCCGCTGGCTGAATCGGCCGAGCTGTCAGACGAGCGCATTATTGATGGCGTGCATTGATGGCTATCGTGGAGGAGAGCTGACCCGCGGTCTTCGTGGCTGGCAACGGCGCTCGCTAACGCGGATATAATGCCGGGCTCTCTGCCCTCTCTCGTAAGGGCGTCCGACAATACAATTTTCATTTTCGGTCGAAGGGTAAACGTCCCCCCTCCCCCCTTCACCCGTCATGCCATGCGCCATTCTTCCCCGTTCCTTTCTTCCTTCTTCTTTCTCTCGGATGACCTATGTCTCTTCCCTCCCTCCATCCTCAAATCTATCTCAATCTTTGCGTCCATCTCTCTCGCTCTCCCGCTCTCACGCACGCATACCCCGCATCCGGGAGGCTTCCCTCTGCCTCGATCATTTTCCATACGAGTGGAAATATTCACTATGACGAGCCACCATCGCCGACGTCTGCGTTGCTCCTCCACGTCGTGCTGATGGCGATGGCGGTAGTCGAGAGCTTGTCGCTGCTCCGCAGACACGTCGGGGGTAATGGCGTGTGCCCTTTTCGAAAACCCCTCCGTCACGGACGATTTTGCCGGCGCGCTACGATGTTATTTATCACTTTCCAGTGAGGTCCTCAACGCGTCTCTCCCTCGCGACTGATCCGCGCGCGAGGAGGGTGAGGTAAGCGAAGTGGGCGCTGTCGCCCTGTTTATCGCCGGTGAGTTAAGGTCGCGCGTTAGCATAAAAATTTGGCCGCATTAACCCGCTAATCCCCGGCCGTTTAAATCACTATCGCGTAGCCGGGGAGCGCGCGCGCGCGCGAGTCCCTCGTTAACGCGCCGCGTGCACTCTCCTCCGCTGTGCGGTAATAATATAAGGGCCCTTTTTATTTTCATTTTTATCCGGCGATTCTCCCCGCTTAATTGCGTGTTTTCCGCCGTTTCCCCGTACGGCTTATTTATGGCGTCCCGAGTGAAAAGCGCCAACGCTAACAGAATCCGCCGGCGGAGACCGTGATCTCGCAAATGTCGCAAGTCTCGAGCAGCGAACGTTGACACGTCGACTGCCGAGGGGGTCCACGCTGAATATTACTTCGCCGCGTCTCATTAATTCACGCATAAAGAGCAATTGTCTATATCCCATTTAGTCATTTAACTGAGCAAATGACTGCATCTCATGAGCTGAATATACAGCGAGTGGGAAGCTAATGAAATTAGCTGATAAATATTGTAAGTCGGGAATGCATGTACACAGTCTGTCGAAGATCTGGTGTGACTGGTATAAAAAAAAATACAAGAGGTCCATTATTTTTTGATTTTTTTATTTTATTTCTTTTTTAATTCTAAACACACTCCTTCCGAATTAACGCAACAATGGAAGCGATGAAAAAATTTTTGGGAGCAGTCGCTGTACTCCGTTTCCGGAATTGTCTTTAAAACCGCGATCGAGCCTTCTGGATGTCTTGAATAGTGCCGTAACGCTTTCACTTCATCGTCAACTTGAGTTTCGGCAACAGCCGGAAGCCACACGGAGCCAAATCAGGCGAACACGGAGAGTGTTTCGGCACTGTGTGATGCCTTTTCCGCCGACGTGTGAAAAATACTTCCCTTCGCAGCGTTTAATCACACTCTACAACGTCACTCTCGATTCCGTCAAGACACAATGGCAAAGGTTCGAGACGACGGATGAGCGACGCATCGTTCTCGCAGTTTTACAATTTCGCGCGCGTCTCCAGCCGTTCCAAATCCATTCCAATCCCATCCGCCGCGCCGATCGAGGATCATCGCTCGCGCGGGCGAGCGAGTCGCGCAAACAAAGCTGACGCAAAGAGCGCGGCACGCACGTGTGTTTGCCGCGCTACCCGCCGCGACCCTGCGCGTCTCGGCGCGTGAATGAGCGCTCTTCCCGGTTATCCGCCGGGAAGAGGCTTCTCTCTCCCTCTCTCCTTCTCTCTCTCTATTGCTCGCTCGGCTACCGACACCGAAACGGGGAACGAAACGGGACCGAGCGGAGGAGACGCGGCCGTTGCGCAAATCCGTAAAGGGGAGTCGCGCGCGCGACTCCGCGCCGCTCTGCGGAAGGGATCAGGGTGCCACGTGACGGCCGTGTTTGCTGGGTACACAGAACTCGGTGTTTGGTACACACGGCCTTGGAAGGCACAATGCTCGATGGGTTACCAAAACAGCGGCGCGACGTCGGCATAAGCGATATTTGTGTCAGCATAAAGGACCCCCTTCTAAAGCCGCGTTAAAAGAACAACCGACTCCCTCCTCTGCGCCGAGTAGACGCTCCCTCCTCTTCCCCCCGTGCTCACCCGTTGGCGACGAGCAAACCAGATATGGACTCGTGTGGAAGGAAGAACGCGTGTCACTTTTTTGCTGTTCGCTCGCGCAACTTGGTCACGAGATAACGCGCGGTGCGCCACGGTCAGCGGATGCTGGCAGGGGGATGATCGTTACTTCACTGTGTTCTATACCGGGGAATTTTGGCTGCATCGTATGGCGAATGCGGCGAACGTTAAGGCCCTGTTTTCCAGCGTAAAAGAGTTACGTGAATTATTTCATGTGGCATTTTTTGCTTCCTTACAGAAATCCCGAGACGAGATTTTAATCCTACGTTAAAGCCTTTAATTTTATAATACGGTTAGAGCTAAGGTAGCTAAGGTCTTCGCTATTTTTGGCGTAAAAATGATTAGTTTTAAATATTCATGAATTTAATAATCGAGATATTCAGAGCATTTATGGCTTGAAGATAGTATTAAAATTAAATCTGTAGAATCAAAGATTCAAAAGAGAAGTTAATAAGTATAACGTCGTTCGAGTAGGGTTTTACTGGTCTCTAAGCTATTTAAGTAAGTTCAAATTGTCCTTAAGAGCGTCAAAGTAGCATCAAAATTTCAGTTCAAGGTGCGACGTAACATCGTATCAGCGTGCGCTCACATATTGAAAAATTGATTAAGCGGTAACTGGGTTATCGTAAACGCGCACGAAGTAATTCAAAGATCGTCCCTCCTGTGTGTTCTCGAGTCGCTGCACGTAGCGCCGATCGTAAACCGCTATCTTTTCCCTATTCTCGCGCAATTTCTAAAAATTCCGAGTATTTAACGTGAGACAACTTTCCAGACGCGTGACTCGCACCCGTAAGAAGAGTTCTCGACTTTCGTGCGAAAGTACAGCTGAAAAAATTCCGCTCGCAACGAGCCGGAACTCGACGTGCGCGTCCTGGAAAGATTTTCGAGCTAAACGACCGTTGGCTAATGTTCGCCAGCGAGGTCCTGCCGCTCCCGGTTTGGCAGGACGACGACAGTCGCATTAGCCACAGGACGAGCTTACAATGGACCCCTCTGTTTTTCACGCATGATCAGGACGGCGAGGGGGGCCGTCCGTAACCCCCTCGATCTATCGCCCGGAACCCCGTACTTAGCGGAGAAGATTTGTGAATCGGGGTGTCGCGCCCGAAATAAGTAAAAAATTGATCGATGATACGACAGTCCGTTCTTTTTTCTCTCTCTCTCTCTCTTTTTTTTGCTTCCATTGCTGTCAGAAATTCTGGAAAACTCGGCTCATTTTCTACTAATATAAAAATAATTTATCATTGCTACACTATGAAGTTATCACTCTTATTTGAAAAATATAGAGTCCTATATATGATTACAAAGATAAGGGTAATTTCTTATTTTAGAGTGCAAAATGAATAAATTAAATCAAGTCGCTATTTTTAGAATGTTTTGCGATGAGAAATATCATCGCGTCAAAAGAAAAGTTTTATACTGTATCTCGTTTTTAGTTGTAAATCGAACGATTTATGATTAAGAGTGACACGAGAAACTATTAAAAATATTGAAAGTTGACGCAGAGAGAAAAATCAATGGGGAAATGGCTGTGACGATCGCGATGCGAAAATGACAGGCAATCGTCCGTCGATGATTTTTCTTCTCGAGCCGTTTGGCCGGCTCGACGAACGCACGAACTGGTTTTACACCGTCGGTGTCACGCTAAATCTCCGGCGCATTGTTCGCGCCCCCTCTTACCGTCACGATTTTCCATCAGCACCCCTCCGAAGCCTGCCACAGTCAACTCCCACCCTTCGTTCCACCCTCATCGTAAACCTCCGCGAAACTTAGCCCCTGATCGTCATCCTCCGCCTGATCGCCGCACGATGCACGGATTCACCGAAAATCGCATATTTGACAGTTGCGATAAATCATCATTTTGCGAGATATTATCCCGTTATTATGTAACTACGGAATATCAAGGGGATATTTTACAAACTGTGCTTGTATATGTGTGCAAACAAGAAGAAAATACCGAGGCTGTTATTTTTTATTAAGTTCTCCGTTACTTTATAAAGTACACGGAGAAATATTTTTTACTGGTACAGCCAATTTTTTGTTACTATAGTGACAGCAACAATTTTTTCTGCATAGTTTTGTATATTTCTACGAAACTATATATATATATATATATATATATTACAATAAAATAGTAATTTGCGACAAATAATTTACTAATTGCCTAAATTTCTCTTATTCTGCGCAGCAATGAAAATGTATCTTAATTTTCACGCATTTTCAGCATAATAAATTAAACTCAAAGATTCAACGCGACTTTCTTGTAATTCAGAAATATCAACGCTTTCCTGAAACATTAAATATTTCGTTGAAATTCTCCCCCTACCTCGATATCCCGCCATTTCTTTCATAAATCACCGACGGGAGGTAACGAACGCAGGAAACAGATGAATTTCCTCGATTACCGTATTCGGCGGCGCGGTGTTCCACGTACACGGCGATGCCTCGCGTATCTGAGATATAGCTGGCGGCCGTTGCCGATTGGCTTGATGAACGAGTGCGATTAATAATTAAGATCACCGAAAGAGCGGGATGGGGCCCTAAAAAGCCGCGGGCGTTCTCTCTCTCCTCTCGTCGGGAACAGCGGGTAATGGCAATTTACGCGTCCCGCGGGACCAGATAACTTCATATCTTCGCGGTAATCATTTATTCTCTCAATGGGCATGATATTGCCAAATTGAATTAGATAAGCGCGACCGCGCACATGCATCTTCCGCGCGTACGTGCGCGCACGGAAAAGAACTCGCCGTTGCGTCGCCGCCGCAATATTATCCGTTTCGTTTCGCTTATCTCCGCGGCCGATTTCCGCGCCGTTCATTAGAGAAATGTTCTGGACGCAGCCTCGACCTGTCAATAAACCCGTTTCCAGTCGCACGTGGAGGTATCCGGCGCATACTGGAGATAGTTGGGAACATAATTAACTTCCGCGGAACGATGCCCACTCCTACTAATTTCTCTTTCCCGCGGAACGCGCTAAATGAACCAACGGAATGAACAAGCGGAAAATTAATTACACGTCTCGATATGCCGGAATATTTAATTCCATCACTCCTTTATGACTATATGCGCGTTAAACGAGGGGAAGTTATTTTATCAGTCGATACATCGGGTCCTTTGAAAAGAGTAACTGATATATATGGGCGTGTGAAAAATAATATTATGTATATGAGCAAATATATACACGACAAAATATATGGGAGATCGGAAAATCATGAAGACGAAAAAGATATATTACACGTAA
This sequence comes from Dinoponera quadriceps, assembly GCF_001313825.1. NCBI lineage: Eukaryota > Metazoa > Arthropoda > Insecta > Hymenoptera > Formicidae > Dinoponera > Dinoponera quadriceps. The sequence continues at coordinate 570,557 of NW_014559305.1, forward strand.
CAAAACGCGTAATAAAACACCGTATAACTACCGGTGTTGAAAATCGGAATAAAAAAAGAAAAAAAAGATGGGCTATGCAATTCCCGGATGCAAACGTTTCCTAAAATAAACCGTGTCCTTCGTCGAGACTCAATTTCAACATTTCCAGTGTATTCCGACGTTTCCGTCTCTCCTAGTGTGTGCACGAACGGACCGCTTGGCTGCGGAAAATCACACCCCGATAAATTGACCCTCCATTACTAAATACCTCCCTTTGACACTGTCGATCGGGGTAAGAGAGCTGTATGGGGAGCAGGATGGGGTGTTTCATAAAGGTCCACGCGGTGCAAGGGGGAGAGAGAATCGCCGCCGTACCGCGAACGCGCGTCCCGATTCTCGCGCCATGGAAGATGTATTGATCCTGTCCATCAGTTTCCGGGATTCATGATCATCGTTGACAGATTAGACGGTTTCGCTCGACGCGCGCGTTCGGAAGCGCACACCCGGTGGGACGAGCGTTTATTCGCAGCGCTGAATAAACGCGCGGATCTTTATAAAATCACGGTGAGAGACCGGGGCTGAAAACAGAAAGCTACACTTCATCGAAGCCGAGGACGCGGTGAAGAACAATAGCAACAGAGAGCATTAAAATTCTAAACGCTGTAACGACAAATCTGCATGTAAACAAATAAATAAAAACGTCAATAATTTGCAATTCAAATGTAAAGAGCGTCTCTGCTGTTCTCTTTCCGTCTAACCGAATACACAGAAAAAACATAGCCGCTCTCTCTCTCTCTCTCTCTCTCCCTCCCTCTTTCTGTGATTGCTTTCCGGCTTTGTTCCCGTCGATCCTTGATGCGATTCCTCGCTCTTGTTTATTTCAGAGCGACTATTTTCGGAGCAAACCCGACAGTGTGCGTATCGCCGCGCAGCGCGATGTGTATCTTCTGTCTAGAATGGGAACCTGATAAAATAGTATAAAAATCGCCGGACGCGATTTAAGCGTCATCGTGACCGTTGTATCCCCACGGCAACGGGTACGTCACTGCGGGGCCACGTGGGGCGGGGTACGCGCTGTTTTGTTACCAGCGTGCGACCCGCGCCACGTGCCCGAGATTAATGTGTTTTGATTTTTAGACTTGGCATTATATCCGCCCTGGGCCGTCGCTTTATTGTGCGCGCTAAAGTCGCTGCACAGTGCCGCAGTTGTAATACCCCAAGTGGCTGAGAGAGACCGCCGAATTGTTTTATAACGGGTAGCTGCGCGCGGATACACGGGTAATATAGAATCGCGTTTCTTTCTCCTTCCTTTCTTTCTTTTGGCCCGATTACTCCCCCGCAACTCCTACGTTATTTCTCTTAGTTCCCACCCTCGATATCTCTCCCGCTTGTAAATTAACACGACGACGATGATATGCCACTGTTGTTACCATTCCTTATTTTCCTTTGCCTCCAACAATTTCTTTTCACAACATGTATTCTGCACACAGACCGGCGATATATTAATTCGCGACGAAGCATCGTAGCGCCGGAAAAATCTGGACGGACCGGTACATCCGAACCGTTTCGATTTATCTCTAGTTTTTAACGTTTCAATTTAATTGATGGCACTTGAGCGAGGTCCTGCGAACCTCTAAAAGCATGGAGGAGGAGGAGGAGGAGAAAGGAGTGAAGGGCGAGACGACCCGATTAATTCCTTTGTCGCCTATCCGCCGTTGAAATAACAAACCTCTTCGGTGGACGGGAGTCGAGAGGATACAAGGACGATAAAATCACGAGGGTCCACGGGATAAAAAAAAAGTGGAAAGTGGGGGAGGGAGGATGGTAGAGAAGGCCCGACGAGGTGGGAACCGGCGGGAGACGGGGGTGGTTTGCAGTCCTCCGGTTCTCCCTTCATTTTCCGGCGTCGCCCGGCGTTACCCGACGACGACAACGGCAGCAACGGAGGGAGGAATAGCAATTAAAAGTATCTGGCACAATCTTCGTTAAACTTCTTCCTCGCTCCACTCTGCCGGAGAGAAGGCATTATTAAAACGTGCCGTCGGCTGCAACCGCTACACCCCCGTCGTCCGCAGCGGGCGCTTCTCCACCCGCCAACCCGCGTTTTCAACTCTTTTGCATAGAAAATGCGGCCTCCTTGCCGAATCCGGACTTGTAAGTATCGTCTCCGCTATTCCGGAATCTCGACATTCCCTCTCGACCAGCGGCGACATCCGCACTCGCGTCACCGTCGCGATTGGATACGAGTTGTCCTTTCCCCCTTTCCCCATTTTTTCTTTCAATTCACGATGATCCATGCACGTTAATATCCGCCATGCGATCTTCCGATATTCGGCAAATATCGCAACGATAGACGAAAAATAGAAGATTTGTCTCGAAAGATGGTCACGCTTCTTAATTTATTAAAAATGAATATATCGGGATTATGGATTTGAAGAGAAAGAGGTTCGGAAAAAGTTCGGTTTCTTTTCGGTTTCTTTCCGCAAATGAAAAAAAAAAAAAGGGAGAGATTTCGATTTTTCCATTTTTTTCGGTTTCTTTCCAAGGAAAAATTGAAAAAAGTGGTTTTTTATAAACTATAATCGGTATTATATTTCGAATTGAACGATATCGCAATAATCGATTCTAAATGAAACCACGATAAATAGCACAAATGAAACTATCGCATTGGTTGTACAACCTATGTCTCCACTATACGCTCTAAGGAGCGAACTAACGGAAAACAGATATCGCAGTGGTACTACGCGGCTCGTTGGGGACGTCGGCGACGAAAGCCCCGATTTATCGAGAATTTTGAGAATGGTAATGCAGGAGGCAGAAGCAGAGAGGGCTGGCGGGGAGGGTGGAATGGCGTCGATAGGAGCGTGGAAGCCGAGAGGTTGGAGAAAGGTAAGAAAGGGAGAAGTTCTCGGGGTCTCTCGAAGTAATCCTGCCGCCGGCACGGTGGTTGGGGAATATAGGATGAAAATACCTGGAGTTAGAGAGGTCTTACTTGTCCCACCCCTTGCAGTCTGGCCCCTCACACCCCCGTAGAGGGTGCCGCCCGTCCCAAATAAGACAGAAGTCATCATATAATTCCAGGACTAACGCTCTGCGCGCGTTAAGACCCGCGGTGTGCCGGGAGGAGCTTACCGAGTATCCTCGATCTTTTTTCTCACGGCCGGGAAAATTAGCGCGCCGTTCTAGCGCGCGTGCGACGCGTTCAATATGCAAATCGCACAGCGTAATCGGGCACGTAACCCTTCCGGAATCTCGCAGCCCCTTAATACGATCGGAATACGTCTAACACCCCGCGCTCGTAAAATCCTGGCCGATTCATCGTCAGAGAGCGGACGTACTTTCGCGAGATATCAATCCGAGAGCACGAGATAAAATAATATACGCAGAAAGCTGATAACTTCAAATTGTATTTGAATTAAATATAAAAATCAGCATTTGCGAGATTTACGTTACCTTATAAGGCCAGTATTCATAGTTGTGAATCATTTAGCTCTTTGAGAGTATTAATTTTTTATATTTCAAAATTTTTTATGTTCGATATAATTTGCAGGATTAATGGTAGGACAACAACAATTTCGAGTCGGATGTACGCATAAGTTTCATAATATTACAGTTAAAAATTAAACCGAAATTCCCGAGGAAAAACTTCCCGTCAGAGCGGTTTGCGAGCTAATCCGAGTTATAGTCTGATTTCTTGAAATTCTCGCGGAACAGAGAGGGAAACTTTATGCTGATGGTATGACAAACGGCACGATTACTCGATGTTACCGTCGCAGGCATTACGTCACAGTTGTCGAGAAGAGCTCTATCTCACGTTTACGATTGGCAACGCCAAGAACTGCCGCGGTATCGTCCGATTATTCCGCGGAAAGTTGCGTCAAGATACGTCGAAATTTCGTACTCGGCGCGGACTCCGAAGAAATTTCGCGTCTCTACTTTCGCCCAGATCTTCCTCAAATATTATATTTCACCCGCGCGACTTCTCGCAGCCAAAGATAAAAAGCGATTATTCCGCTTTCAATTGGTTTATCTGTCACGATTAAGAAAATATCCCAAATCGATAACTTAATATTCGAAATAAGTCAGGGAGCCCGACGAAAACCCACTCGAACGCCAGAAACATGCTGCCCGCACACGAGAACTTATATTTTTTTTCTTCTCGCCGACATATCGAACGCCATACGGTGTCTCACAGATTCACCGACATCGGGTCGAGTCGAAAAACTGAATATCAGTGGAGGGTTCGGCGGACACTCGAGCTTGACTTCGACGAGGGGTTGAAAACGAACGGACGAGGAATGAGGAAGAATTCCGTCACAACCTCGTCCGCGCTTACTTTGTCCCGGCTTTGATTTCTTCTCTTCGGTGCCATGTAATTGAAGGTATATGTGTGTGTGTGTGTGTGTGTGTGTGTGTATACGTGAGAAAGAGAAAGAAAGAGGGAAAAAGATAGAAGGAGAGTAAGAGAGAAAGGGAGGAAAAGAGAGAAACAGAGAATGTCGGGTAGAAACGGACAAGTGCAGTGGGAACGAGAGAAAAAGACGTATCGAGAGAGCGGGATATAGAGCGAGAGGCTTTGCTTGCTTCGGTACCGGGAGAGTGAGCGATATTTACATGTGATTTGCATACTAGTTGATCTCTATTGCTTCCATCTCCAACGACCCGGCAGGGGCGGCGGATCCGCAACCCCTCCGTCAGGATTCACCCTCCGCCTCTCTCTTCCTCCCGTTGCGCCAGCGATTGCCGACGAGTCTCTCTCTATCTCTCTCTATCTCTTTGCGCCACGAGTCATCGCGAGTAGTAGTAAGCTTTCGCGCGTTCAGTACCGAGGCGGAGGCGAAATACGCGAAACCCTTAACGCCCGAAACGAATCCCGTGCGAGGAGCCGCTGCGGTGTTCTTCGAATCCTGCCGCCGCCTCGTTATCGTTCGCCTTAATGAAGTGTCCTCTCCCCGACGACGAAGCGCGATCGGCGAGATGCACTCCCACCGTACTCCACCGGTCCACTCCCTACCCGAGAAAAAGAGATTCGTTCTTCTCGATGACAAGCGTCGAGGAGAAAATAGCCAAACTTCTCAGACTCTTCATTTTAATTAATATCAAAGATCGATTTCGTTTTATTTTGTATACATAAAGAAACACAATATAATAATAATACGTTATAGCTGGTGTATTTTAAGATGAAATTCGTAATGAAATAATTTTAACACGATAAAACGCGATCTATAAATAAATTTTGATGAAACAGATACGTGAAAAAGACTACCACTTGATGATTCTTTTCTTCGGATATATTAACGAGCGGTCGTGTTAATGAGGCTTAAGAGCATAATGAACTGCGGAGCGCCCAGATTTCGATTACGAATCGCCGAGACTAAGCGAGAGTGAGAAGGCGATGTAATCGGCTCAAATAAATGTGTGCTAGTTAATTTTAGATTAGACGGCGGTTGCATTAAAAGAGCCTGAGAAAGCGATACAGTAGATCTCGGAATTGTTGATTAACGGAGAAGAAGAGAGGTGTTTCTCGCTCCCCTATCTAAAAGCCAGACAGCAAGGACCAGATTAACCAGAGTAATCAAACCGGAGAACACAGCAAAGTGGAGTTATTGGCAAATGCATTCGCTTCCTTTGCCGTAGAAGATCTCGTAGTCTCCTTGTTATATGACATATTCGGCAAACGTGAAATAATAAAGAATTTTGTAAACGAAATGAACTTGAAAAATGCAGATCGATACATGCTGTCAATCTATTGCAACATTGGTCACGAATGTGCACAAACATTTGGCGAAAAATTACAAATCTCTCAACCATTAAAATTTAAATTTCTAAGATTTAGATCACAACAAAGCGATTTATTTGAGCTACGATTCGACACGCGTCAGACAACATTATAAATTCTGAATAAATATTATCTGTTAGGAAAGAATTAATCTGTCGTGTAATCGCACGGAGGACAATGTTTCGCTGGCACGGCAAATTGTCAGTCACTAGGGTGACGGCAAAAAATGTGTAACATGAAAAAAATAATTTTGCTGTTGTAGCAAAACGTCGTTGCGACAGCGATAAAATTTAGTCGACCAAATTACTTTACCGTTCATATATTCAGCAAAAGCAATTGATACTCCTAACGAATCTTTTTGCTGTCAGAATCGTAATTGAAATTTTCCTGTGACAGTGAAATATTTTCTTCCGTGCATTGCGGAGGAGGACGATAATTTCGGGTTTCCGCAAGTGCTAAGGTATGATAACGAGAGGAACACATGGGTAACGTGCATAAAAGTAAGGAGAGATGAGCGAGCGAGAAAGAGGTGCAGGTCTTTTAAGGAAACCGGGCGCTCTGGTCCATCCAGGAGCGTACAGGGGCGATTAATATCTGGGCCTCGTGCCACGTGAGTGGCCGAAGCGCAGCGTCTAATTAACTCCGTGACTGGCTGACCCCGTGTGACCCATGGGCTTGTTGCATGCCTCGTGGCGCCTGTATGCCCTAACACGCGAATCCGCTCGTCTACGTACACACGTGTTGCATCGTTCGCACACGTAACGGACCGTCGCTCCATACCGAATAGAGACATCATCGCGCCACTGATCAATCCCGTGCATCCTTACGTGGTCCTCTGCTCTACCCCGAATAAGCGAAACGGACTCTTTCGTTCGTGCGACCGAAGGACGAGCGATTTACGAAGTACGCGAGGCCGTTGTGCGAATTATCACCAACTATTTCGACGAGGAGCGTTAAACGAGAAGCTGACGTTTGCATGAAAAGCTAAATGCAAAAAATATCTTTAATATATTAATTTAAGGTGATTAAAGATCTGTATATTGAAAATAAGTTCAATCGGGATAATCGTAAAACAGGATAATCGTAGAGATAAACGTTATGTTGAGTCACATTTCCAATGAGACGAGCCTAAACTATTGAAAACTCTTGAGAATTATTGAATTCATCATAATAATAATGATAAAATCGCTTTTTAAGAGAAAAACGTTAATCATGAAAAAAAAAAAAATAGGTAAAGGTTAACACATCATAATAATGCACGCGACATGTCAGAAAATTGTATATTATAATGCGAACGCGTGAAGCACGGTTCTGGTAATCGGCGTCGATTTATCTCGTATATCGCCGGTAAAACACACGGCTCGCGACAAAAATGATTGACAACACAAACCCCGGTCCGGAGCACGGGCGAACGGTCGCATTTGCAACGGCGTCGAGAAGATCGACGTGCCGTGCCGATGCCCTCTCTGTGTTTCGTTAATTAAAACGAACGAACGAGCAGAGCGTGCGAGAGCGAGCGAGCGAGCTGGTTAATTTTATGCGGGTGGCGAATCGGGCCGGCGTGCATGGCTTTCCCATTACCGCGCTCGCTCGCCTCCCTCTCGCGCCGATTGGTCATCGGTGTCACAAAACGATCATGTCCCGGTTCCGTAGCGCCCGATATTGTTAAATATCGTCGCTTCTCCTCCTTTTCGAGCGCAGCGCGGATTTGATACGTGCCACGGCGTCCATTTAACATCCCCGGTATTTAATAAGCGGGCGGGTCGTTCCTTCTCTCTCGCTCGCTCATTCACGTTCATTACCTCACTCTCTTTCTCTCTCTCTCTCTCTGTCTCGCACGCTCTCGTTCTCTCAGCACGCACTCTCTCTCATCGCACACTCTACGTGTATCTCTCTCTTTCTATCTCTCCCTTCCGATTTAATAAAATTCCGGAATATAAATTATCGCGTGTAAAGCAGCGGCTGGAATTTATCGTGCCGAATTACAACGCGCATGATGAATTATCGACATTATCGACGTAGACAAATTTGCGAGTCAAAAGGAGCATACAAATTCATGTTTTGCGCCGGACGCGAAATACATTTCCGGCGAATCAGTTTATATTTTTCTACCTCTCTCTTTTTCTCATTATTATCAAAGATATCGCCGGTGTGTGTACGTGTGTATATGTGTGTGTGTGTGTGTGTGATACGCCGTTACAGAGGTGTAGTACCGATTCGTTTCGCTTAACCCCGCTCGCCCGCGCCGTTTAATGTGCCGGGAAAACAGTGATACACCGTTTATTGCCGACAGCTACGCGGAATTTAGAGCAGGAGTGGCGATGCCAGATATACTCCTGCCGTATCATCATCTCGCCGACATTTTTATTAAGCACACGGAAACAAAGAGTCCTTATCCTGCCGGCTAAATCTCCGCGATTTTAAATTCAAATTGTTTTCATATCTAAAATGGCCCATATTTTCCTCTACACGACCTGCCCATAATTAGAGCACTCCCGTGCACAGTGAGAGAGAGAGAGAGAGAGAGAGAGAGAAGGAGAGAAAGGAAGATTTACGTTGACTGTGCAAGTGTTGAACGTGTGATATTTCCCTGCATCGTGACATTGATAACTTTTAGTTATTGGAACGTAGTTGCGAGACCGTCCAACGTCTAAAAAAGGATAATCAATAAGCAGCGAGCTTTCTTCTTTCGCCGACACCGAGAGATAAAGCTTACAAATCACTCCTTTAAGGTATCAACAGGTCCTGGCAGCTCTTCTTATTGCGGCGTAAAGTTATCGCTACGGGATCAGAATAATCCCGTAATATAATATCTCGAACGAAAGTCTTCCGGCGGTGTACGCGAGTAAAAATATTCACTGATGGCGGGCTGATCCCGATGCGGACGCATCGAGGGCCACCCAGCCGGCGCATTTTATTCGATTCTTTTTTTTAGAAAAATTGTTTTGCGCTAGAGAGAACGATTTCAAAATTCCAATCGGTCGTAGTGAGAGAACGCGGCTGACTGGGCACGGGGGTGTGCAGGTACCGGGGAGGATGGTTTCAATGCGGAAAACAGGGTGTGGCGCGTGAGAGCTGGCTCACCTGAAACAACACAACGTTTTCAGATCGCTGATCCCATAAGCGTCCACGTTTGATCCCTCTGTTGTTTTGCCGGGCGCGCGCGCACTCCCGCCGCCCGTTTAATTCGCGAAAAACTGTAGCCGCGTTCTTCGACTCGAGAGGAAGCATCGCGTAATGTATTCAAACCCGGCGTACCATGTTTCGTATCGATGCGTCTCTATTTAGACGCTCGGCGAAATCTACTACGAAAATATTCCCATGTTTTTCAAACAAGCTTTTCGTAGAAATAATCGCAATGGACGAGGCTAACTGGAAGCGAAATGGAACGAAGGAGACCGACGGGATCCTCCATCCGACGTTTCTAAAAAAATGAGCAACGAGCAATGACAGTTGTGTATATAATATATGCACAAATCCCGAGATCGTTAATCTTATTCTTCGACCGCGAATAATCTCGAAAGATTTCTCTCTTCGGTCCAGCTTGCAATTCTTTCCTGATTTCTCGGAAGTTTTGGAAAATAACGTTTTCACTTCAACGCGACGAGATCGAGTCTCGCACTATAATTCGAGCGTATCAGCGACAGTTTTTTTTTTCTCGACAACGCGACGCGGTCGTCATTGAAAGATGATTTTAAAAAATCACCCTGTTCCCCCTCCGGCTGTCGCTGAAGAAAAGAGATCGATCGTTAGAGGGAGAGAAGGAACGTGACGTTGTGCGAGACTCGTCAACTCGTGTACAATGGTGGAGATATATCGTGCCGTAATATGCAAAGCGGATCGGATGTACCCAGCGGGGGGTGAAAGCGGGAGCCAAGGGGTGATTAGCGGGACAAAAGCCGGCGCCGCTACAAGTGGAACCAAATTGGTAGAAAATTGATAATCAACCGCCAATATCAACCTCCATTGGGAACCGCCGATCGTCGTGCTTGAGGAGAGGACAAAGAGAGAAGGGGAAAGAGGGAGAATCGTTGCGGAGGAAATATATATATTTGCCTGAGCAATAAACGACACGCTCCACGTGCAAATTATCGATCTCCGCAAAACTGCCGTACATTGTGGAAAAAACAAAATACCTGCCGCCTCCTGAATAAAATTTTAAGAACAAAGTGTACTCCATCGCAGATGTTAAAAGAACGATTCCACAATCTTCGCCCTACAATCTTTGCAGATGCAATTGCGAGGAATCGAACGAAGACTGAAGAAAATAACGTTGAATTGATGATTCACCACGATATTTAAGATTGGCAAAAAAAGATACGCTCTCTATCCCGGCCGATTATTAATTAGCGGGCGCGACTCGCCGTCGCGCGCGCGTCGTGAATCTTAAGCGATTCGTCGGCGCGTCAAGTCGGTCACCGCTGCTCTCCGAGGGAAACTCGTCAAGTCGGAAAAGTGGCGGTCGAGAGCAGCGCCGTCGTAGGAGCGCGTTGGGAAAAATTTGAAAGGAAAAGGGATCGAATACGTCGCGGGCTGTAAGAGGCACTTCGTCAGAACGAGGCGAGCGGCCGTGCCGGTGTGAATGGAACACGTGTACGGTGTCACATCTATCTGAAAAGTTCATCGTTACCGAGGACCCTCTCAAAGAGTTTTCTAGAATGCGAGCTAACTCAACGGGCGAGCGCACACGGCGTCGCGAGTGTGTAATCGAAAGAATCGTAGAGCACTTTTCTCATGCAAATACGACCGATGCGGGACGTAGGGCGAGAAGACGGCGAACTTTTTCTTTGGTCCGCTTAAAACTCTGAACTTACGTCCTTTTAAATTTAAATGCTCTTCCCCGCCGACGCGCGCTCTCTGCCTCGTGGACCCGCTGCGCGTTTTACCGCCTCGGGGTGACTCGCGGAGGTGAAGCAGATAGTAATAAAGAATAGCGCGGTGAAAGAGGGAGAGAGAGAGAGAGATGAGGGACGCGCGAACGAATCGGCTAACGAAAGTCGGGAGGAAGTGACGCGGGTCCTTGTATTCACCTTGTGAGTCACGAAAAGCGATCGTTCGACAAGATAGCGAGACATTACTATATTTCTATGATATTATATGTATAAGTTACTAAAATAAACATATTATACAGTGAGATATACGGAGCGAGGCAATAACCGTTACCTCCTTCGAATACCTTCGAAGAATAAAAGCATTTGATTAACGATTAAAAGGAAAAGAGTTTACAAAAGGTGTTCGAAATGAGGACATCATGGTTTGGTATCGATACAATTTCGGTTGGGTAAATTTCTCCTCTACTTTCATATTTCGAAGATATTCAAGGTGATAATAGATATCGCCTCACCGTGTATAATACTGTTTTACGAAGCAATAAAATAACAAAGGGGGGAATAATCGACGCGCTAAATATAATAATATCCGATGACATCCGATAAAATTAACATTCACGGTGTTGCCGGTGTTAATAATAATGGGGACCTCTCGAAGGATTCGATATGTATAACGCTTGACGTAATCTTATGAAAAAAAAAAACTGAGATAACAGCAAGCATTGGATGGAAGAGCAAGAAAACAGGCAGCCTCACGCACAACGTATGCGTAACACGTAGACACGACGAAGTGGCAAGGTGGAAGAGACGAGTTATTAAAATGTAAATACGAATCGACAATCTGTAACGCATCTAGTCGCGTTAAGCGCGTGTGCGCTGCGGCGTGGATAAACGCGTCACGAATATTCCCGAAAGTACGATGACACCTGCAAATGGGCACGACAGAGGACTTGATCGAATGAATTTTTCTCGCGCATGATTTCCCACCCCACAGACGCCGATGTTAACCCGATGATAACCTTTAGGTGTCAAAATGACCTGCACGTGTCCTATTATAGTGGTTTTTCTCCGACATAGAGATATTAACCGGTCTTCTTATCTGTATCTTTTAATCGCAGCGACGTGTTATTAACTTCTATTTTTATTTTTTAATACGAATTTCTGCTGTCACACCCATTCTTCGTTACTCTTCTCATGGCAATATTTCAAATTTATATAGAAATATTACTGTAGAAATAACATTATTAAATTTATAGAAGGAAGAGATGTGCGTATCCAAGCACATTAAAAATTAAAACAGAGAGATAAATTCTCTTAAAGTCGTATTATAAAATTCGCTCGTCCTTTAAAAAATTATTTATAATTTTTCCATTCCCGATAATTTTGTACACGTTTTCACTAAATTATAGAATAACATATCATTGTACCGATATATATAATCATTCGGCAGTTCATTTTCCAAAACCAGTATCCGCCAGGATGCTGCTAATCTGACGGTCTCCTCCGGAATGCTCCGGCAACTGCTGAAAATAAAAATTCCACGATGTTCTGCTTCTGTTTTTTACGGCGACCGCCATAAATTCGTGCAACCGATTCCGCCACCGCCTTCTTTCTCTCGAAGAGATCTCTCTCTCTCTCCCTTTCTCCTCCGCCCGTCTGTTCGCAGATTTATGGGCTTATAGATTCTTCCTCCTCCGAAACTTCCCTGGAATTTCGCGGAGGTGGAGTTCCGCCCTGACCATCGGTCGTTCCCGCCCCACGTTGCCTCTTTGCGCACTTCTTTTATTTCCTGCGATTTTCTCCACCGTTATTCCCGATTCGCTTCGTCGTGCTTATTCTCGTCACCAAACACGCCCGACTCGCGAATTATGCGCGAGAATATAGTAAAAATGCGTCGTTCCATGGCCAGATTCATTCACTTTGAGCTCAAGCGTACCTTTCAGGTAAACACTTTGTCTTGTATTCCAGCAACGTAATATACATGGTATAATATCGTAAACGGTTGATCTTTCCATCTTTCAATATCATATTTAACTGAAATTATTTATAAGAATTAAAATCAAGACTCCCGCGCTCTGTGGGATGAAAAGTTACCTAATTTTCGTTTGTAGATTTTTTAATTCGAATACCTGGTTTTCTTGAGAAAATTTAAGTATAAAATTTCCTTGTGTCTGTGAACCGAAAATGATTCTAAATATTGAAAAATCTTACATCTTTGTACATTCGCGTTGAGAATCACGCGAACCTCGGCGCCACGAACGCAATTACGTTTGCCGGAATGGCGCATCTTTGACGAAGTCGAAAGCGAAAATCGTAATCCCGCAGGGATGACAGCGACCGCAGCCGGTTCCTTTCCACGCTCGCCGAAATCTCATTCTTCGTCCCCTTGGTGGCGACATCCTCCGAGTCCCCGTAGCAACGTGGGCAAAGAGTCCCTTTACCGTCTCCCTCGCTCACCCACCCTTGTCGCTCCTTCTCCACCTCTCTCTCTTTCTCTCTCCCTCTCGTCGTTTCTCCGCGCCAGCGGCCGCGATGGCTCATAAATATTCAATGGCCACGCGGCCAAGATAAACTAATTAAAACTTAGATCTCGGTAGTCACTTTAGATTTTTACTTACACAAGAAGCATTTCAGCGCCGCTGCTCGCCGCTCGGGAAAAAAAAAGAAAGTCTACACGACTCTGGCCTCTCGAAGCCGCGAATCCGATTCGACTCCTCGTGGATGCGACCCGTGCGGAGGGTGGCACGATGACGACGAGGTGAGAGGGAGGAAGGAGGGCGCGGAGGAAGGGCGGTTTAGCAAAAGGAGACGCAAAGAAAGCTTTACTCTGTACTTCTCATTAAGGAAACCACGCTCTTTCTTTACTCCCTCGTCCTCCAAGGGGAGCGTGAGGCGGCCCCGTTCGCTTCTTTTTTTCCTTTCTCGCAGACGCGACCTCTCTCGAAGAGCCTTAACGGGTGTCGCCGAAAGCGCGCGACAAAGGAAAACGAAGAAGGTCGTTACTGCTTCTATCGCGAATTCGCGCTCACATGTCGCCGTAACATGTCGCTGTGCCGTATGCAGATAGCATCTCTCTCTTTCTCTCTCTCTCTCTCCTCTTGCAAATGATCGTATGCTTTCGCATACGTTCAGAAGATACATTTCACATATTTCGACAGGGAGGAAAATTGTATGAAATAAACGAAGCGGAGTTCATTGTATTCCTGCATCAACATTTGATCCGAATCCTCTATTTAAATCAACAATATTTTTAATATAATATTATATTATTTAATATAATAGAAATCTAAATGTAATTCGTTTAGTTTCTAACTTGGACGAGATAAGTGACATCAAATACACCTCTTATTCACACCTCACTAGTCGCATTTACTGCTGAGTACTTAATACGTATGTTCGTTCAACGAAGAATAACCAAATTCTACGATTTGATGACATCTGTTGTCGTAAATGCTAAAGGAGAGAGAGAGAGAGAGAGAGGGAGAGACGGCATGCAATTAATCTTATTACAGAAAATAATGTTTTTACTTGCGATTGCAATTCGCAAACTCCAGACAATCTTTCCGTTCCCGCAATCTTTTCCTCCCGTTCGCTAGTATTTTAATTCGTCGACCGTGTTTTCGCGTAACCCCCTTGGAACCCGCCCTTCGCGACTCTCTCACTCTCTCTTCCTCTTTCTTTCTCTGGTCTGGCGCAACTTATTTTTTCCTTCTTACCCTGAGCCGAGTTTACTTAAGATATTAAAGCGCCCACCCCCGGCCAGAGCCTCTCTCTCCGTTTCTCTCTCCACTTCGCCTTCCTCTTTCTCCCTTTCTCTCTTTCCCTCTTTTCCCCACCTCGGAGTCGCCCTTCCGCGGCATTCTTCGGTGAATTCGGAAGCCTCCACGCTTAATTTGTAAGCGAATTTTTGCGCTAATCAACGGATTTAAGGAGCTCGGACCGCCCTGGACGCAAGGGGGGATGGAAGTGGCGACGGCACCAAAGACGAGGGACAAGAAAGTCATTTGAATTTATTTTAATTATACTAACGAACAAGTCGAGAAGGCCCTAACGAATTATTTGCTTGAATATGATTGCGCGGAATTTCTAACGAAGGATCGCAACTCAGCCCGAGTGACTTATAAATCGATCAACCCTCGTCTTGACGCGCACCCAGTTGCTATAAATTAATCACGCGATGAATTATTCATAGTAAGAGAGAGACTCATGCGTTTGTCGTTATATTTACAAATTTCGTAAGAAGCAATGTAACTATTTGTTTATTTTGTTTGAATTTTATGTGCTACACGGTAAGTGGCATAAATCAGTACGATGACAATACTGATTCAGGCCACTTCCCCCGCCCCTTAAACGCAGAGAGTAACATATACTCGAGGTAGTTGTCGGGTGCTTCTATCAGAATACTGCGTGCGACGTGTAGAAAAGTGTGACGTATCATGATAGATCGTAACGATTCTTTACGGACTTCATCTATTGTGCTCTCTATTGCGATCGACTGGCGTGACCAGACCGACAGGGTGAGTCGACCTTTTCTGAACTATAGAAAAATTCTCGAACACCTTTGCAGGCGACTTTACGCTTTAATTCGTCCGTCTAAAATGCAACCGCGGTAATATAGTATACAAGTTTCATTTCGAGTTTAAATCTCGATCGAAACACCATGTTTCGTGTTACTTCGTTTCGTGCTGGAAATTTCAGAATGAGATTGTACATTGCTCGGTACATTGTATCGATGTATCTTCATCTAGCAATTTCTTAACGAAGTCTTGTGTAAAAATGCAAAAATATAATGCGCGTGTGTGTTTGTGTGTAGAGATAATATCCTTATCTAATAAATCGAGAGCAACCAAGGGCAAAAGTAAAGCGTGAAGATAATAACCGGAAAAGTCTACATTCGATTGAAGGATCCGAAAATCTTTTCTGTGAAATATTTCAAGTTTGACGGGCGCAATGTGTGCGTGTGCGCGCACTCTTCGAGGAGTAATGTTATAAATGAAATTTCAAAACGGGCTCCTCGTGACCCCGCCGCTCCGCTTAGGGATTAATCTTCCGCGGCGCATCTAATTAAAGTCAAGGCGAAGCGAAGACGTTGCGAAAAAGCGAGGCTCACGAGGTTGGCGTAAATCCATCCCCCACGGATCGTCGTTAGGGTTGTCTCGTGCCGTGATTCATCCGACGCGGCCCTCGATATAGCATCGAACTCGCACACGCGGCCGATTTCACCGTAAAACGTGCACGCTCCGGCGTTCTCCGGTGTGTCTGACTGTGGGCGGAGTGGGTTGCACATTTGCAATGCAAACGATAACACGGCGTATCGCACGAAAACGTGCACACAGACGCAGGCGGACGGACGTCGGAAGAGAGAGAACGAACGGCGAGAAGTATCGAGAAAAGAGAATCGTCACCCTCTCTCAAGAGAGAGAGAGGGAGAGAGAGGGGGGGGGGGGCCCCAAGCACAGCGATCTCTCTTTTTCTCTCTCCATTCTCTTTCTCTCTTTCTCTGTTGGTTCTTTTTCTCGCAGCTTCCCGCACCGCCGCCGCCGAGGACGGATCTGATTATCGGATGGACCGCTTCGATGAAGTTATTCGCGATTTCCGTAATCTGCCCGGATTTGTCTCGGTTAGGAGATTTCGTGGCTCGTTTTATCGGGATTATTTCGCGTAATCGTGATGGCGCATATTGTATCGCCCCATTATCCGAAAGGGATGCCGCGTTTTATCGTCGTCGATTAACATATTTCTATCGGCGCCGTTCTCTAAAAATCCTCGTCCTCGGTCGCCGTGATTACAGCGCGTGTGCGAGCGAATATTTTTAATACAAGGCACACCCCGCCGACGAACACGTTCCTCGGATTTACCTTCCTTTTTTTTACTTCTTTGTCGCTTTCTGAGGGAGGGAATTATGACACGATTTGATGTATCGTAAATTTAAGTACGCTAAACAGATTACATATCCTATTTCTATATTCTATATATTTATTCTATCACATATATTTAAAATATACAGTAAATTATGTATGTATGTATGTATGTATGTATGTATGTATGTATGTATATATATATATATATATATATATATATATATGTATGTATAAGATAAAATGAAAAATTCCGCTTTTACATTCCTTCGTACTCCGCGAGCCGACGATTCGTCCCGTTTTCCCCGGCGCGCAAGGAAACTTTGCGCCCCATCAATCAGCGGGGGAACAAAGTACAAACTTTTTTTCTGGCACGTACCACATTTCATTTACGCCAACCAGCGACGGTATCTCCGCGATCTCTCAACGAAACGGTGCGGCGCTGCGCGCCATGCCGACCACGCGAGCCGAACCAACCCGGCCACGGCCCTGCAAACCCTTACGACCCCCGTCATCCCTCATAGCTACACTTACGCAACTCCCCGCGATAGAGGCGAGCGGCAAAGTGGCAGCGACGTCGGTCGGGGCACCGAATACCGTTCCGTGGCACGCGGAACACGGAATATCCGTTTTAGAAATGAGCTTACTTTAAGGCCGCCCGACAACCCTCCTTCGTCCATTCGTTTCTACGTACGTACGTACGTACGTACGTGGGATCCCTCCGCGCGATGGAGATCGGTAATTAATCATTTAGGGTGGTCTCGCAAGGGGGTGGACGCTATCGAGACTGCAGTCGCATGTAGGGATGGCATAGACCTTTTCATGTCCGTCCAACTTTCCGAAAGCATTAAACCGAATTCGAATTCCCGAAACCGGCACAATTCATTTGGGAATGTACAAAAATCGGTGTTATCTATGATTAATTTACCATATCGTCTATGATATCGCGAGATAACTTGATCAATATTAAATCTCTTTCAGACTAACTGTGTGATGTAAAAATCTATGCGTACATATTATTTGTTATCGCTTCAATTGTAATATTAATGATAATTTTGTTTTTAAACCTTCTTTATATATATCAATATCTCTCATGTTTTTGATTTCCTCATTCCGGATTCTGGATTTGGAAATATGTCAAAGTATCAAAAGTTAATTTTCTTCGTCTACGATAAAATCACATTGGAAATGGGCGAAGTGGCTCCGTCTTTTCACTCAATAGCTAAGACCAAAGACATTAAATGGTTATTATTGATCGAACCTTAGGTTGAACATTTGGATCGAGTCCATCCGTAGGAAGGGAATAAAAGGCCAACTGTACACGAGAGTGTGGACGAGGTAGGAAACGCCAAGTGGCCCGCGTCAGGCTGAGATTGACTCGAGCCACGCACAGGCGTACACGGAATTAGGATTTCCTAGCTTTCGTGCCGACATCGCGCTATCACACGTGTGCGGAAAGTTTAGAGCCGTTTACGCGCACTTTATGTACACACGATACGTGTGGACGATCAAACTTGTCGCGTATTGGTCATGATGGAGAGCCTGCGACACGTTCGTTGACAGCCGTATCGCGCCTCGCAGGCAAATTAAGCCGACATCCCGCTTGTTGGAAAATACAATTAACTCCCGCATTCAATGTTGCGAGGAACGAAAGCGTGCGTGTCCCCCGCATTCACTGAAATATTCCCTCTGTAGGAAAATCGGTTGTTTTTATTTTTTTAAAGAATTTTCTCGCTTTAATTAGATCGAGGGATAAGATGGTTTCATAAGTCGTGAAAATAGCGGAATCCTTCGAAGAAATTATACGGTTAATCACATGCTTCGGGACTGCCCCTAATTATGCCATGCGTCGATCCATGCTGATGCATAATGCAATTTCTGCTCCGTACAAAAATCATACATAATTCGAAGTAACAACTAGGTTTCGCACTGCTAGTATAAGGAGCACCTCGGTAAGTGAGAACGAGGGAAAGGAAAAGAAAAGAGAGGGAATATCAAACGAAATGAAAACTCTCTCCAATATTAATCACCCTAAACTCGCGAGTGTGATAAGGAAATCATGCGAAACCGGGTTAAACAAGGAACAGTTCGACGGTGCCGCGGCGGCGTACGTGTGAGCAACGATTCCGAGAGAGAGAAAAACGAGTACATAAAGGGACGGTAATGTTTCTCCGGACCCTTTCCTGCGTAATGGAAAGGTACGTTCACGCTAAGTACGGCGCACGGCTCACGTACGTATGTACGTACGTAAACCGTGTATCCGACGTGTGTTCCAGTCGTTATCGCGATCTCGACCCCGTTTGATATAACAGTCACTGTGACGACTATCGTCTTCCGTCACGCAAGGCCACCGGGGGGTTTGCACACTCGCGCGAGGGGCTTCTATAAAATTGTTACAATGCGTGGAGTAACTAATGGCGGCGGTGATAACGCCGATCGGTAGGCAGGTAGGCAGGCAGGTAGAGCCGCGCGATACCGCCGCAACTAGCAGAAAGGAAAGCGGAGAAATAGTTATCTCATCGCATATATACCTTCCAACCTCCCCAGCGCGGGTAGCGCGCGCATATCCGAGCCTCCACTGCGACATTTATGCGCTCGGGTTCCTCGGTAAAAATCGTTCGTTGCGGGCCACGTGCCGCGAGCGCGCCGGAAATATCAGTTACGAGTGCAATTAATTGAAAGTCGCGCCAAGTGGAGAATACATTACGCGAACGCTCGCGCGCGCGCATGAGTTAAGCAAATAGATTCCTCCGCAGATTCTCGCTCGGGTATAATTGTCGTAGAAATTAATTACCCAGAAACGTAATATTCGCGTTATCGCGATGTTACGTGCGCAATGCTACTACGGTCGTCCCACATACGTGCCGGCGGTACATGTAGGTAGGAGAGGCCTGACATCGATTACACCCGTAAGTTAAATCGAGCTGACCGCTGTGAAAAAATAGCGACGAGATGTATGAATTGAAAAAAATTACACCGAGCTTCCCCGCCCCTCTTAAGGTTCAACCGTTCGACCGCGTAAAAAAACGCGGCGCTGATAAAGCGTGGAAATACCTGCGAAGTCGGTGTGTGCGCCAATTAGCTGATTTTAACGTAAGTGATTTCAATACAATTCAAATAACGCCGCGCGTTGCAAATCACTTTGAACGACGTGCAAAACAATCCTCATAAGTGTGTTTGTTCTCGTAAAAACCGCGACCGAAACGAACCTCCGGTTATCTCGCGTGTGTGCGTAAACATCTCCTTCACGTCTCCGTTCACACCTAATTAATCTCCGACACTAACCCAAATCTGATCTTCTCACCCTAAAATCTCCATCGGGTTTCCCCACGCGAGGCCGAGCCGTAGAACTCGCAAGTAGAGGCCGCCCAGCATCGGCTCGGTGGTCAATTAACGTCGGGATAGATGTGATAAGTCGCAACGGAAGCGGAAGGCTCATAAGGATACGATATAGGGCGGCGGCAGGGCTTCACGACTGACGGAATTCATAAGCGTGACCGCGACTCGGGACAGTTAGGAGGTGCTAACGAGTGTTTCCTCGCGAAGACCGATCCTTCGAGTACGAGCGATGTCCCTGGGGCTGCCATTATCGTCGACTCGGTCGTCTCCGCCATTATCCACCCGCGACTACAGCACGCCGACTCCCCGTCGTCCTTTCTCTGGTCACCCACCCCCTCCGAATCACAGCCCTCCTCGTTAACCTCGAAACGATCGTTTCGAGGGCTCTCTCTCTCTCTCTCTCTCTGCCTTTCTCTATCTCTCTCTATCTAACCCACCACCGAGCCCAACCGGATTCTCTCGCGTTTTGCTCCACCCTCGGCCACCCTCCGCAACGCACAAATACATTTAGTAACGTCAACGTGGTAGCCGAAGAAAGAGGGTGGCCTCCCGAGAGTATCCTAATGAGCGCGAGCTCGACTGATTTGTGTAAATACATGCGACTATCTACTTTGTTAGAGAAACGCCGAAAAACAACGCGGTAGATCTCCGACTCGATCGTACTTCCACGCGACTCGCAGATATCTCAGTCACGTGCAAATAAACCGTCGTCACATCGAAATCTCGTTAGTGTCCGTAACTGTCTCTCTCGTCTCGCCGGTGCCTCGTAACTGTCTGTTTTTTTCTTGCCCTACTAGATGAGCAATGTGTGATTTTTTTCCGACGTGAATATACAGGTAGAAAAAGGTAAACGCGGACGGAAATGGAATTTCGAGCGAAATATAAGTTAGACGAATACAAACCGTGCGAGGACGTAATAAAAGAAAAGGTACTCGATAACTCTCTCGGTAATCTCCGTCTCCAACGCGTCCGTTATCGTCGCCTACATATTTTTCATTGCATGCGAAGTCGCACGAGTGTACTTTCCGCGCGCGTGCGAATCTCTTGAAGGGCCCAACACCCCCTCTCCCCCTCCCTCCGCCCCCGCATCCGCTCGATGCATTCGCGCGGACGAAATAGCCGACTATTTTTTTCAGATGTGTTTTTTCCCCTCCCTCTCTCTCTCTCTCTCTCTCTGTCGCTCGTTTTTTCTTTCTGTCTCCCCCCCTCTCTCTCCCCCTTTTTTCAACGCAAACTCGCGCGCGGTATTCCGCGGCACGCAAACCGATCAAGTTTGCCTGCCGCGAAAACAAGCCGCTCTTGTTTTCGCGCGATGATCGGTCCACCGTGAATCGCCTCCATCTCCCGTATCTCTCTCCCTGTTTTTGCGCGCAGAGAAACAACAGTTTCGACGTTCTCTCGGATAACAAAGGAACGCACGGGGGCGGCACGGGGGAGAGCCGGCCGTCATTTCAGCGAGTCGTGAAAAAATATACTTTCGCCGACGCGCGACGGACGGACGGGACCGGCCGGCCGACGAGCGACGCGAAATATCTGAGGCGTGCGAAACGCGCGCCCGGTTTGCATCGTCTGCGCCACGGCAGCACCGGTGTTCGATGTTTTTTGCGCGGGACAGTCTCGGTCGGGAAGTCGCAAAAATCGCGGCCGCGTTATTATCTTAACCCACTTAACCGGCCGCAGAGCGGCTCCCTTTGTTCCCTGCTCGCGGAGTAACACGCGGAAGCGGAAATCTATCGTGCGGAGAAAGATTCGAGACCGACGACGGCGACGACCACGATATCGCGGTGCTCGCGTGAGTTCCTTTTTTTCTCCTCCTCTTCGCCGAAGGCGGCGTAGGCATGTTCCCCGTTGTGTTGGGTCTCGCGGTACAATGTAACGAGCGCGCGGCGTTTGATGAGAACGCATTGATTGCCGCGCTCCGCGCACAGCGTCGGACAGCGATTAAACACTGATTAGGACTAATTATCGAGAGGCATGGGCGCGCGAGCGCGTTTGTAATTCCCCTTCGGAAGGAGAAAACTTCCCATACGATCCGCTTCAGGATTCCGCGCGCGGACGCGCGTAAACACGCATCGTGGAAAGTCCGCAGAAGCGAGCGTCCGTAGGTGCGTTGAACTTGCCGGTTGAATTCACCGGCAACGACGAAGGGGGCAAAAACCCTTCGGATAGGCTGACTATCGCGGCTCACCTCTGAACCTCTGATTAAAAATGGATGCGAGCGGAAGGGATCGAGCGTGAGGAGGAGAGAGGGAGAAGGACAGATGCTTTAAACTGATTATCGCGCAACATGGTGAGGTCGCGTCTCACCGGCGCATCGGCGTGCATCGTCTAATCACGCGCGTAGATTGCATTCTTCCGAAACGCTCCTCTTCCTATGATTTATCAGGAACTTCGCACGGACGCGAACGGAGCACGCGGGCGACGCGAGGCGCCGTGCGTTCGTAGCTGCTGCCAATTAATTATCCAATTAACCGCCGGCCTAACGGTAACGACGTTTGTCGTGGCGCGGGAGGAAACGCGACACACTCTGCACCGTACGGGAGAAGAAAGAAGGCAGAAAAGAGTCACGTTCTTACGTGTAAATGCCGCTCTTAACGTACGAACGAGGCGAAGATCTCTAGACGGTTCTTTTGAACTGCGGTAATTATCTAACCTTGTTCTCGCGATTGAAAATCTCGAGTCTACGTGTGTACGTTCGATGCAAAGTGCGAGAAACGGCTCACGCGCACCTCAGCGATACGTGATTCTGGAAAATCGCAAGAGATCGCAAACGTGGTGGAAACGCGATTTCGCAGTGAGAAACGCGAACGATTGCGATGTACGTGGATTCAAAACCGCGATCGTCGGCACAGAATCCTCCGCGAGTCGACAACCTCGCTCGAGTTCCTATAATAGGAGCCTGGATACCGTATGTCTGTTTTCTGATTGCCTCCGCCATGTTTCGGTAAGCTTCCGATTGGGTTTATGTCAAAGTTATCAGCCGACTGACAATACAAGCAGACATCTACGAAGTCTACGAAGTGTGTTAAAAGAAAAATGAGTTTATGTGTTCCATATTGTGATTAATATGTTTTTCTTCAAAATAAATGGATAAATGCATAATGGTGTTTATACAAATAAATACACTTTGATGCATTTGACATATGCGTAGGTTAAATTAATCTATCCTCTATTGCGATGTTAACATGCCTGATTGTGTGGCCGAATATTGTAATGATTTATCAAAAAAAAGAAAATAAAGATGTGTTGCTAATCCAAAAGAAAAGGAATTGCAAATTATATGGATAGTAAATATGGGACGGAATAATGGATAGCTAAAAAAGGATTCCATAAGAGAATCCGTGAAATCGACTAGCTTATATAGCTTCCATGTCGATTATATGTGGATGTTCTTATTAGGGATTCGCGTTTGTATGAAGTATGTTATGTTGTGTATTGACAGACACGCAAAATAAGTCATTTTTTTCTATATTGTATATCTTTTTTTAATTTTGTTACTTATATAAGTTCATTTTGATGACGATATTTTGGTTTGCACCTGTCTCAGTAGTATTTAACCCTTTTAATGCCGAACGACGATATATCGTCGTTCGCAACACTTGCGAAAAGTACCAACGACGATATATCGTCGCGTATCCGAGGGCGTCTTACTATTTGCATTGCGAGAAAGCTCTATCTCAAAATAAATTTATGAAACGTTATAAACGGTCTAATTTCATTGCAAAAGAATTTAAAAAATTGTTTTTGGGTTTAACTTTTTGTTTTATTCTATGCTGGTTGGTGCCGAGGCTTTGTATACGCTGGAGCGATAAGGTAGAAACTCGACACGGGGCAGTTTCGTTCTCAGGTCCGATATTAGTTATTTTGTTAAAAATGATTGAAAATGTAATACTTATACTTCATACTGCGTGATCTACATAAAACTGTGATCAAACGATGATTATTCTTATGTGCAAATATTGTTTGTAGAAGAGAAACTTGTCTCTATGTTTTCCATCATGTTTTATATTGTTATTCGTATGATTTTCAACAAATATTGAAATACAATTGGCATTACTTTATTCTTTCTTTATTTCGTAATATGCTGCTTCTTGAATTTTGTCAATATCATTTTTAGTTCGGTTTTTACGAGCTTTTTCCCAAACCTTAGCAAATTCGTCAAATTGGCTCGGTATTCTTCGTATAGGTACGACACTTTTGCTCGACACTAAAAAGGTTAAACATTTCGCACATCATGGCTGGTGAACTTCCGGTTTTAACCCAAATATGGCGGCCACAGAGATAATGTCCCGACTCTTCTTACAGGGACTCTACTCCTTGCGACTCTCGACTGCCTCCGCCGGCTTCCTTCGCCACGAATCGAGGATCTCTCGCGTCATCTCCGCGGATAAAACGAACACCTCGAAGCAGAATCACTCCGTCATGGTGTGGTACGACTTCGCCGAGATGCACCCTCTGAACTCGGTACGTTCGGGGGTACAAGAACGAGCGAGAAGAAGCGGAGGAGGACGCGCGGCGGTCGGTCGCGGAAGAAACGCAGGAGGAGGAAGAGATCGCGGCGAAGGAGCGGGGCGGCGACGGAACCCTGTCGTAAATCACCAGCGGTACGGAATAACTGGCAAAAGCGCGATAAATCAGGGATCCCCGGGCACCGAATTAGGAAATTGCCTGCTTAAAAACCGCAATGACGTTAATCCCGGCGTGCCAGCCAGCCAGCCAGCCAGTCAGCGAACGAACGAGCTGCCGTTCGGCGCACGTACAGACGGCAATCCGGGAAATAAAACTGATTCGGCCAAGGAGCGATCCCTGGGTGGAATAATGCGGAATAAAATCAACGTAACTCAATCGCGCTTGTCTTTCGAGATCAGCCTCCCCGTCTTCGCCGCTGATAAATGTTCGATATACACCGACTACCTGTATACGGAAGCAGCTCGTCTGTCTAATTCGCCGTCCGCCGCGAGAGTACATTCGCGTGGGAAAAAAAAGAGCGACATACGGGGAAAAAGCGTATCCCGAAGCATCGACGTTGGGTTGCTGCTGATGTTCGGCTCTCGCTTGTGATTTACAAAACGTGTTGTGATTTTCACCGTAGTTCACTTAGCTCCTGAGAAAAAGCAAAATGAATATCTAGGCGGCAAAGTTCCTCGTTTCCTCGCATGTCGAAAGTTCCCATTGCGGGGTTTTCGTGAGATTTACACGGTGAAAAAAAGAATTAGATCCCACAGCTAAAAATTAGTTGTCTATATAATATAAATATCAGTTACCGGACCTAATTTGTTACTGTGGGAATGTTTTCCCCCACGACTATAGTCGTAAGAATTAGTTCCCGCAGTGGAAAACCAGGTCTTGTAACTAAATTTCAGTTATATTATACAGAGAGCTCAGTATTTAACCGTGGAAACTAATTTCTTCTTTCCCATGTATATCTGTATATGATGAATTTTTTAAGGATGCGATCAGGTCTCCGCGAGATTTTATCGCTCGGATTTCTCGCGATTCTGCCAAAATTTACAAAAAAACTCCAAACTCGCGAGAGTTCAGTTGCATCGAGATTCATAAAAACGCGCACGCGCCTATCGGCGATCCGATAATCTCTCTTGTGCGTCACTCATTCATCAGCTATTCGTTCGGAGAATTCGAACGTCACGATGCATGGCCGACGGTGCCCTAGGACCGATTACCGTGGGGCACTCAATATTGCCAGATTTTCAACGGTCTACCTGACAATTGACCGGAATTAATGGGTAGCCGGTCGCGCGAGCCGGTCGCCAGCCGGTCCCAACTTCCCTTCCGGAATATGAAATGGCGCGCTAATGAGTTTTGCCCGGCGGCGGTGGCGGAGCCTAAACACACATAAACGTAAGCGAGCCGTGCCGATGCGATGAGCAGTAAGCATAAGCGATCGGCAGCGACATTATACGACGGCAATCGATTACGACGCGACTGCCGGCGCAAACGCGAGATATCACGACTCGGCGGGCCGAACCTGACGGGCACGAATGGACAGACGTTCCGCCTCGGCGCATTAATCAAGTTATTAATTATGTAGTCCTCATGCTAATTGAGCCTGTAATCTGCTCGCGGTGCCGTAAAATATCCATGCCGATTTACGCGGCCCGAACGGGATAACAATACGTTATCGTTGTTACTGTCGTCGTCCGCCTACCGTGACGTCACATTCCGCTTCCGCCTTGAAATTCCGCGTTCTTCCTCAAGAACGGGGAGCGTAGACGACGAGAATAATCCAGCAAACAATTGTAGATATCGAGACGAGCGACCCGTGGGAGAATATCGATAATTTCAACGCGTTATTGTCTATGTTGAGAAGAAAAGTGGTAGAATCGATGAAATTTCGCCTAACCATGAAAGTATCACCCGCGATCTTGAAATAACATCATAAATTTCTTTTTTCGGGGGTTTTCTATAGCAATCGTATCAACGCGATATATCGTTGCGTTTTATTCAGTGGACACAATTGATTTAAATGAGGATGGCCGCCGACTTTGTCGATCCAAACCTTTTTTCCTCAGTGTATACGCGATTTATGTTTGTATCGCTATGGGAGATATATATATATATATATAAATTTTAAGATATATTTACTGACACATGTGCGTAATTTGAAAAATTGACAGTGTGCAAGTTTGTAGCTCAAAATCACAACTGTCTCGCAACTTTCACTTTTTCTCTCTACAAATCGTGTCGTCAATCGAATGCAAACGAATTATGTCAGTCGCTCATCGAACAGAATATTAACTATTATGTTACGAAGCGAGTCTCTTCAAAATCGTTACAGGGAATGCCATATTATCAAAATCATTAAAGGTGATTACTTAAATTTCTGTTTCAGGGGAATACCGGGCAAGAAAGAGGTCGGGAAGACGATAATCGGGAGGAAACCGCGAGAGGATATTCTTAACTTTGAGAAACAAACTTATTCTCCACGCAACTTCTGCTCCGCAGTGGAATTTAGCGAGTAATAGTGTATCTCGCGCTTCGCACGGACAATAAATAAATATTCCAACTCGCCAAGAGTTTTCTCTTATCTGCCGGTAAAGACCGCACGATGCGAAGGCGATAACAGCGGGCTCGTTAATCCGCCCAATCAAGTTAATTGGAGCACGAACTTCCGCGCTGACAAAAAACGCGGCCGAACGTGTCAGCCTCGGAACATTAATCAAGAACGTGGTAAAAAGATAATATTAACGTGAGCCGGCAACGGTGGCCAACATCAAAGAACCTTCCCTTACTTCCTCCTCTCCAGTATATTTGAAATCTCTGGGGATTCTTTGAAAAATCCTGCCTCACTCTTGTTAATGTTAAATGTCAGCCTCGTATTATTTTTAAACGTCATCAAGATTAACAATAACTATAGAGAAAGTACTGATGTAATATAAATATCAGTATAATATACAGAATATTTGAGCATTCTGGATAGTATCGAAAAAATTCTAGTCCTACAGTCCCTTGAAAAAAAATGCTGATATAGCCGTAAAACTACGTAAGATTCTAATTTAAAGGTTTCTTCCTCTCTGCTTTCTTGTTCCTGATTTCCATCGATACATCAATAGAAGATCTCGAGCTCGCTGTCGAAGTCCCACGGACTTTTAAAGCCGTGCTTGATCTTTCTCGTCGCGTTATTTACCTGGCGATAGTCGTACGGCCCTGTTCGGCTCCCCTTTGCCGACGTGATCCTTTTAGAATCCTCGACGGCACCTGCCGTGCAACCTGGGGCACTGTGCTCGGCACGTAAGTATACGAGTAAGTATACACTCGGTCCTCGTGCAGGGTGCGTGCCGCGGAGAGGCCGCGGCTACGGTTATTACACGCGTCACGCGGCGTTCCGTGCGGTCACGCACCCTCCCTCTTCCTCTAGGTGGCCCCCGAAGGAGAAGGAGAACGAGGAGGGACCCTTATCGTCACCCTCTATCTTGTCAGCCGAACGCAGCCCCATTAAACCACTTACGCGGTGTGCCTTACACGGCCCAGAAGCGAGTCACCCGTTCGTTCCGGAGTGCGGAACCGGAACTTACGCGCGAACGAAGATGCTACCGGCGATGCAGCTGCAGTCGAATCTCGCGTCGGTGCACGTCGTCACGCTACTTCCATTTGTCTACCTTGCGTCCAGCTCAAAAACCATGATACGCGAGATAAAATACCGGTTCTCCGATCAAAATTTCGTGATACACACGCATCCGCACGGAACGAAAGTTTCAGTTCCTGCAACTGAACGGGGACAAGGTGAAAACTCGATGACAAGAAATGACATATCTCTGTTACCGCGATTGTGAACACTCAATCGCATTGAAACTTGGTTGGGACAACTGAGATCGACTGAGGAGAAACCTCCTACAGGAATCTTTCTGTTCCTACGAATGATTTTCCGTCTGGTCTCCAAGTGATGAAAAATTCGGTTACACGAAAGCAATTGGTTTTTACCGTACGCTTCTGTGTGCATTCAATTCTGCCGAGATCATTTTCTCTTATAAAAATATTTCAGCGTTTTTAACCGGCGAAAACTGTTAGTTCGAGTAGTGAAAGCATATATTCGGCTGAAAAGGGGCTATTTTCCGTAAAAACGAGTGGTTACAGAGGATTGCATACGAGTATATCCGAGTGATATAAATTCAGCTACAAATACAAAATAATCATTTAAAACTCAAAAGTACTCACATTACACATTATCAAATAACATAAATGAATGCACGACACTTTACCGTACTTCTTTCCATATTGAAACGAAACTGAATAAAAGAAGAACGTATTAATATGCTCTCACTCATCAGTTGGTAAACAAATATTGAAAACGGGCAATCTCTTCAAAAATACTCATGCATATTCGCATGTATGCGTCATATTCTTTCGTTTAACAGACTACGCATGTTTGAGAGCACAAGAAATGGATATAAAAACGGTAGAATGGACTAAAAAAGGAGCGAAAAAATGGCCATATGAAGAGCAAAAATGGCGAAATATTTTTATAAGGCTCCACATGTAGATAACTTTTTTTACGCATAGATAATGATTTTTTTGAGTATAGATATTTTTTATCGGAACAAGCACAGCGATATCGATAACTCTTACGTAGAAGGTAACGGCCTCGCGACGGTTGGCTAAAAGGGATCGAAATATTTGCGGATGTCGGCAGAGATTGGGAAGATTAGATAAAATATCGTTATTATATCTCCTTTACGCTATGAAGAAAATGACTGTGCACAGCCATGTAATCCTTTTTTGCCACGGTGCTCCTCCCTATTATTTGCGCACGAGCGAAAAAAATTAAGACCGCATTAAGAGCGGCACCTGCGTCGCCGCGCACGCAGCCCCATCGCAACAGCAAGATACAAATCGTCGCTCCGAGTGACGACTTTCCTACTTCTTTTACCTGGAGTTACCCGCCGGCTACAGAGTCTCTCACGAAATCCGTATGATCTGAAAGCAATTACGTTCGATGTAACCTGAAAAAGTAATCTGTGTGTCGGTAGCAATTTGTTCGGGAGCAATGTTGAATAACTTAGAGTAGAAAAATTTAATAACAAATTTCTTGTGTTCTCTTGAGCAAACTTTTCATCGTTCATCCTCCACTCGTGAATTTCTCTTTCAAATTATTAGGAAAATTTAAATAGAGAAAATGAGATAAAAAGAGATGTGTACTTTGTCCTAATACTCTCTCCGTCACACGGGTTTCCTCTCAATCATAAATTCTTCTCGACTTCGCGAGACGACTTCGTAGTGATTTTTTCTCACGCGATTTCGGCATTTTACGATTTTCCACATTTCGACCTCTTCGCCGAGATCTGTCAATCCAAGCGCGTTCTTCTCGCGACAGTAGCCGGGGAATCGCGACCGGGACGATCGTCGATGATCATTGAAGTCGAGTCTTCTGACAAACCGCGATATCTCTCGTATATATTCCCTCTTAGATCTTGTCGGGGTTCGAATAAACTCGCTCGGCCGAATTCCCGAGCGGTAGCTCGCGGCGCGAGCAATTCCGTCGAACGTCGGGCCGTCGATATCAAAAACGGACGTCGGAGAACGGTCGAGCGAACGATTTCAAGCATCTATCGAGTGGGATAGGACGGACGGGATGCGAGGAGGTTGTGAGGCGACCCGGGAAATTTCCTCGGCCAGGAAAAAGAAGATGGTCGATCTGTGAAGGAAAGAGTGGATCGGACGCGATATAGTCGCAGATGGATTATATATATATATATATATATATATATATATATGTACGTACATACGTACGTACATACATACGCCTCTTTGATATAGTGCGCGAAAGCGTAGCGTCTTGAGGAGGCGGAAGGCGGAGAAGAACCGCCGCCGTTATCAGCTCGCGGCGGGATTGGCCGAGCAGGGGGACGAGGCTCCGTCGGCAGCCAATAGCGTCCTGGTCTCGGCTTTTCAAGGATTCTGCCTCTCCCCCGAAATCCCGGGTGTGCCGGCGTGTCCTGTGCACGACACACGCGCGCGTGAGGCGTCCTCCGTCTCTCACGGTGTACACGTTCCGACTTTTCCACCCCGTGCACAAGCACATACATCAAGGCCACTGCCCACCGGTCAGCGGGGGGTTCCAACGTCGACGGTGAATGTCCAACTATTTCGTATATTCCACCCCCCTCCGCCTTCCAGCCCCGCGACCTCGTTCGTCCTCGCCCCGAAAACCGCCCTCGCCTGTTCGCTCGCTCTCCATCCGGATCGGCCACCTCCTTCCTTGCGAGCGTCTCTCCAGGAAGCATCTCCGTACAATGGTCCAGCTTTTTCTACGCTTTCTGGAATTCCGAGGGAGCTCGTACGGCGGACAGTGACGGTGGGGTATTATACGAGAGCGAGGAGACGACCCGTGGCCGCTGTTGCGGCGATAACTCGAATAGAAGCTGTGAGCTAGGTTTCTTTCGCGTTGCGCTGGAGGAGTTGTAATTTTTGTCATATCAGTGGCATGTCTTTGTACGAAGCTGTACGAAGCTGGGGTAGGCACGCGATCCCAGCGAATTAAGGGGATAAAATGCCAAGTTTGAATATTATTACGTCTATCATTCTGTTTAAAAACAACGCTAAGGTCAGCAATGCATAAGAACAGATGAAAGAAAACAAAAATCTCGTTTAAAATCCGTGATTACTGATTACAGATCATAAAAAAATTATATATTGACAGGAAAGAGGTAGTTTATTTCTGCGTGAACGAACTAATTTCTATATTCAGAAGATGATAAAATAGGATTTGGATTATTGGTGATGTGATGGTGGTCTCTTAACGATAAGAAGTCGGGAGGACACGTGCGAGCGGTGATATAAAAGGCGGACGAAAGATGAGACCGAAATCGCGACTTCCACTTGGTGGCACTTTCCACCAGCCGCCGCGACTGTTTCTCCACTCGTGAAAAGAATTATGAAGGCGCTGCGGGTGACATCGCGATGCCGACGACAATATAAGAGCTCCTTTAAGGGTGCCCATTCTTGTCGTCTAGCTCCCTCGATATTTTCCTCAGTTTCTTTAAGCTGCTCTTTTATCGGCAGTTACGAGTAAACGGGAAAGTGAGAACGATAAAATAAAAAAGATAATAGATGCCAAAATACGAATAAATCAAGCCGCATTTTTCAATAAAAACTATCGCAACTCAAAGATGTATCAATGTATGATTCTACGTCATTTTATATAATTTCATACAATTTTCATATAATTTCAAATTCCCATGTAATATTTCCCGCAAAAATTAAACGAATTATATTTGGTTGACGGGAATTCACTTCTATGAAACGAAATGTTAATTTTATAAATAGCCAGTGTTCAAAATCAGTCTACGAATTTCTGGATTACTTTCGATTTTGTGGCAACCAAATGTTGAATGAAAATAAATTCGTATAGTCTTAACACATAGCGAACCGCACGAGTTGCGCCTTACCAGACCTTGAAAACCATATATTTCGTAAAACAGTACGCAGTAACATATCTTGAATACCCGAATTTCTATCATCTTGAAACGTAGTAGTTAATATATAATAAAATCTAAAAATAAAATAATGTAATAATTTAATAATAATTTTTCTCCAGAACAATCAAAAATTCAGATCGATCGGTCGAACAATGGTGGATCTACCCGTTCGATTTGCCGTGTGTCAGTTCAGAGAGACATCGAGCGATCCCTTATTTAATATCTATGAATCTACCCAATAAATCTCGCAACTATGATCAGAAATTCTTCACGTTGTCAAATAGATTTACACTAATTCTCTTCACAATTCTCGCGTGCTTCTTGCGGGATATAACAAATCCGTTACAACGCACAAATGATGAGAACGCGCCGCGCTCGTTCGGGACTCACACCGTGACATTCCCGTCGCCCAACGCATCAGCGACGTATCGTTCTAATGTTGGATTCGCTTCTCCCGCATTAGTTGCACAGCTAACTCCCGATAATATTTTTTTCCACGCAGCGATCCACCGTTACCGCGCGATATCCGCGGCGTGTCCAATTAACGCCGAAGATCTCCGCGCGCAACGACGAGTTTCTCGGCGATACAGGTGAGCGATAAACGCGGACTGTAAATAAGCAGTAAGCTACGAAACGAGACGTATGAAAGGGAACGGGTCTGAGCTATTGATAACATTATCATAAAAGCGGCGTTAAATGGTCGGCCGCGAGGTTACGCCGACGCGGCGCGCCGCTGCTGGCAAACGGCTCTATAAATGCGTTTACTTTGAGCCATAAAAGCGCCGTGCTTCGGTTAGCACCGTTAAATGTATACGTGCGCACTTACACACGCATGGACGCGTATGAGAGTGTGTGCGCGCGATGCAGGAAGGAACGGGAACGGTCGACGAAGCATCCGGCCGCTTTACGGTAAAAGCCCTCTTTGAGTGATCCGTTTATTGGTTGCTAAACATCGATATATTGCTTTCGGGGTTGCGCAAAGAGCCGCGCTGTGTCCTCCCCGTATACATATATGCATACGTATATACGGCACCGTCTCTTTCTTTCCCTCTTTCGCGCGCGCGCGTGAGCATCGAGCGACTATACGTAACACGACGTGCATATAATACATAGTCCCGGGCGTATCGCGCTTTCTGAGCTTTTGAAAGCACCGCGACATCGAGCCGCCACATCGTGAGAAGAATAAATATCATCACACGAGCGTCCGCTCTCTGAGAAGACGTCGCGCTGATTTCGAGATAAATCCGGCAAAAACGCGCGTTAACACCTTCATCAGTTATTTATGCTCCCCCCTTTCCACCACGCGTCGCTAAATGCGTTTCGCAGATATGTGATTGTCTAGATTATGTGCATCTTGAAAAACTGCACATTTTTATACAATGCGTATATACCCAGAATATTGTACATTTATATATGTACGTGTATTTAAATATTTTATAAATTTCTTCGGATTACGTGCACTGAAAAAAAGTGCTACCATTCAAGTAATATTTACTTGATTCAAGTAAAATGATTATTTCAATATTCCTTGGTAAATATTTATCAGAAGTGGAAATATAATTGTATACATCCCCTTATATATTCCCTTCGTATGAGCATACATTTACTACTGTATGCTTTAAAACAACTGCGACAAGTATGAAGTTCATAATATTGAGAATATCAGAATTTATTTTCCGGAAATATTTACTGGATAGAAAAATCTAAATGTAAAACCACTAGGTTTCTTCAATGGTAGAGAAATATTACATAATTCCGATAAATACTTTCTTGAATTTAGAACCATTTTACGCTTAAAAACACAAATTAAATAGATAAAAGTATTATTTGACTTAAGAGGCTGAAAACAAATAATTACGTTTATATGATTCTGCTACTTTTTTTTCTATACATACATTCAAGACACATCTTGTTTGCGTCTCGAGAAGAGTAAAAAAAGCAAATTTTGTAGCATCACGCGTCTAATGTGGAGATCGCGAAATTAGAGACCGAATACGACGATGTTGCTTCTTCGATCGCGGTACTTGGAGATATTCCGATGGTGTAGCGAAACGTGTCAACGGCGATTCCCAATACACGTATGTGGACCCACGTACATATGGATATACACGGGCCTCGTATCATATCCACTGCACGTGCACGCGTGTAGACCGAAGGCGACATCTTAGGGAAGCGTAACGGATGATCGATCGACGATTTTTCGGGATAAAACGTGGAATCAACGCGGGTTCATCCCGCTTCATCGGGACATCCGGTTCTTAAGCTCTCTTCGTTCTCGTCATCGTCTTGTGGGACGCCATCGGTCACGAAAAATAACGTATGAATAATCGAATGGTGTCACACGAGACAAGCGCCGACCCGAAGAAGAGCATTAAGTAAAAGGATAAATGTATTTCCCCATAACCAATAATTTAAGATAGCTGACGACGACCGCAATAAAACAAACGTATATCTCGTATTTCACACGAGAGAGATCTTTCGGGCACGTATCTCGCGATATTTATCAGTATCGTGTGAATTTAAAATAGCCGAAAATCTTGGCCAGTGCGCCATTACCGTAACGACCTCAAAATTTACATGAAATTGCTTATTAAATTACTAAGTTTTTCGGGATGATTTAATGGTACCAAGGCCATTTGTCTCCTCGGCTTTTATTTTCTCCCTCCCTGTTAATAAAGCGATGCGGTTAGGCTTTACGCCCGCGCTTGGAACTTTACGGCATAATTCTCTACTTTCGGGTTTTCCGTTAAACGAATTCGCTCAACTTTACCCGCGAGCGCGCTTTCCCGAAGCGAACACCGCTTAGAAAACGTCCGAATGCTTCGAACAAATTGAAATCCATACCGAAATGACTTCAGTGCATAATACTAGTCTAACTTTTTTCACTTTGCTTGCGATCTCGGGAAGATAAACCAGCATGAAAGGCGCGAGCTGTCGCAAAAATCGCTAATTCGAAAACAATACAATTTTTTTTTTTCGAGTAGGAACGTAATTTAGAACGAAAAATATGATTTGCGGGAAATAAGATTTTGCGTTATTATTTTTCGCTTTATATTTTGAAAATTTTATTCGTATTTTTGCCAAAGATTGAAAAGAGTTATTGCAAATTTCCCTGCGCGTTTTTTTCCTTTCCGATATCGGATTCTATCGTTGCGATACGACATGGCGTCCGCGGTATTTTTGTTTGAATTCCTAAATATCGAGACTGCCGCACGGGCGGGAACAAACAATCCCCTCTTTGAATAGCGCGGTAGCCGCGATAGTAATAATAGTAGCGGGAATATTCCACGGTATGTTGTGCGTGGGTGTGCGCGGCTTTGCGGAAAGTCAGTTGGCAACATGTGGTTCGACGGACGCAATCTGGCACTGACATTTCGAATTAAACTTGTTGAAGACCAGGCCTCCTGTAACTTCCACCGACCGGAAAAAAATGAAAAAAAAAAAGGACGAAAAAGAATCGATCGCGAAATCTGATGAAATTTATGTCAAACCAAACCACGCCTGGAGCCTGAGAACTCGAGAAAATTTTTCGTCAAGATCCTCGTGACACGATCGATATTAAACATTTAAAATATCAAATTTACGCAACTATAATTCACGAACAATTTTTTATATCAAAGACAAATTCTCAAAATTCCATTTATCTCTCAATGAAAGAAATATTATAAAAGTCTCTAAAGTGAAATGAGCGATAATATAGTCACGTGAAAATTAGTATGTATGCATATATATATATATATATATATATCTCGCTTTTACCTTTGAAAAAAATACATTTCGCATGTATTAATCTTTTTTTTTATTTTTTCGTAAAAGGTATAAAAATACTCCTGGGAGAAGTTGGGGGAATCACATCTTTAAAAAAAAATATATTTTCGCATGTAATAATCATCAGGTATAATATTTTATCTTACTGCACTGTGCTATATATTGTTGTATTATTATATTCTCAAGTGTACCAATCTATTTTAATCGAAAATATAATCTTTCTGTACTGTTTCGAAAGGTCCAAAAGCACTTAATTCTGTCGAATTAAAGAACATCGCGTCGGGTCTTGTTCTATGAGAAAAAGATACGCCAACCCCTTCGCCTTTCTTAACCTCGCGAGCCCCGAAAAAGGGTTCTCACGGTCGTCCTTCTTAGCTGCGGCTAAGCCGATATGCATTCATTATAATAAGAAATGGGAGGCGCCGAGTGAAAAGTTCGAACGCGCCCCGGCTTATCAACTTCCTCTGAATTTTATATTATTTAAGGGTACTTACGTACCCTTGGTATCTTCTGGCCCGTTCGTACGCTTCCGCCGCCTTCCCCCCTGACGCCCTCGGCGCTCTCGCTCGCGTCCGTAGCAGATAGAGCGCGGGGAAAGTTAGTTTAACTTTCTTCTTTCGATGCGGCGCAAAAGCCAAGATGCGCGGCATTTGAAGTTCGCCGAATGCTTATTACCATATTTATTTGTCACTCGGCGTGGACGTAAAATGCGATGCGGCCTGTCTTCGCGGTTTCACCCCTACCTCCCCCACGTCCTCCCTGACGTCGTGTATACGAGCGCACACGTAAAAATCACGAGATTCAGATGGGTCAACGATATTTATAGTACTCTCCATCCGGTAATTTGCAAATGCTTGCATAATATCAAGAAGATTCTAAACGAGAATACAACCTGAACAAGTCGATTTTTCTCACGTGTCAGGCGACATTTTTAAACCGACACGTATTTGCACGAATATTTTTATCGTGAAATATTATTAACGTGTAAATGCCTCGATCGTATGTAAATCGCTCCGTTGACTCTTTAATGACAAGATGGGTGTTTCGAAACGTCAAAGTGTTTTTCAAAGCGTTTTATTGCAATTTTTTAAAGTCAGTAAATTTTATTGTGTCGATTTCATTTATCAATAAGCGGAGGGCGAAGTTTCGTGTTGTTATTTACTTCTTTTACCAATTTTATACATTAACTAGGAGAAAAATGAACAAAACAGAGCATGGGGTTTGATTCGATTCCAACCTTACCATTAAAGGGTTAATAACATTTTTTAGCGATAATTTTGCGGTAAGGAAGATTAAGATTATCAGAGTTCAAGTTAACGTCAAGTTTTCTCAAGAACCGTGAACTTCACGTTGACAGGAAGAACGTGTAAATGCGTGTTAAAGAAATTACGTGAGAGTTTCGAAAAAAATTTGTTAAATTAAGATAAACATCGCACCGTCGTGTAATAACACCACGCACGTATGCTCATATATAGGAAAAAAAATCTTAAATATCAACGATAGGTGTATTCTTATATACATGCAAACAAATTATAACATATTCCGAAGATTTTTAGTTTGAATTGAGTGAAAATAATACTTGCATGAATAAAAATTCAATCAAATCCAGATTAAAAATCTTCTAAGAAGATTACAATATTCTTACTTACGTATAAAAATATCTATTCTTGATTTAAGGCTAGCTTTTTTTTCTGGGTACCGACGATTATCGAGAAATGGAACGCGGAAATGGAGAGTGTCACGACGGTGATTTTTGCGAGTCGGCTCGCGTCGAATTATTGCGTCGATCCTTAATGCGTGCCGCAAAATTGCGATACGATCGCGCAAAGGAGGGCAATTAAAAAATCGCGGTTATTTATTTGCTCTACGCGCGAGCCGGCACACGGAGCCGCTATATACGCGCGCACGTGTCGTTTAGCGAGCTGTAAGCACCATAAATGACGTATAAAAGCGTTTGCATGTAGGACATAGGGGTGAAACGCAGGTAACGAGACATGCGAGCGGCCGAGTCGCGCAACACGCGGGATGCTTATCGTCCGCTGCGGTAAATGACGTAAGTCGGGTTACCGCTAAAAGGACGCGTAACAGCTCGTCCGCGGTATTTACAATTCGGGACTTTAACAAGCGCGAGACACGTCGGGCCCGCGCTTGGAATTATTTAACGCAATTTCTCAGCCGGCCTTCTCGCATAAATATTGTCGCATGAGTCTGACTTTCGTTTGCCCCGTAAGCTCTCACCCTAATCGATCCACCTGCGCGATTCTTAACTCCAGATTAAATTGCCAGATCTCAGTGTCGGAATAAGAACGTCAGATCTAAAGCGGAGATCTAAACGATCGCTTAATGGAACGCGCCTCTCGCGTTCTTCTTCCACTTTGGTCCTCTTTGTCTCGAAAATAAGGGGGAAAAATGTTCAGCTGATGGTTTATGCATAAATACTAATTCCGCGAATCGCAATTTGTCGTGATTGCGTCAACTGAATTGTGTCAGCGTAAAACCAAAATAACAACATCCATCGCCGGTAATATTTGAGTGCTCGTAAACATATGCTAATCAAATTAACAGGCAAATTGCAAATTTCGATTAATTCGTCGAGGAACGTGTGTATGCCTGTTTTACTTAAAACCTGTTCTTCTTTCGTTCCAAACATTTATCAAATTACAAGTGTTCCATTAATTTCAAGTGTTCAGTCGCGTACGATGCATTAAAGGGATAGTTAATTACTGGGATTCATGAAGGCAAACCTCGATATAACAATTTTCAATTATCAAATACTGAAAGCAAGTATATATTATCAATGTTAGGAATTTAAGTAAAAAAAAGTCTAAACCATGTGACAAATTTTTTGCAAGAATATTAAATTTTATCGTAATAACAATCATTCAACAAAAAAAAAAGGACCGAATATATTCATGAAAAATGCGATATGTACGTACAATAATGATTACGTTTTTCATAGGTATAATGGTGTAACATGTTTTATAACTGCAATATGGCAGTGATGAAGGACAAATCGGAGCGAGGATGGGTCTCGTATGAACCTAACGAATCGATAATCGAGGACACAGACCCTCCTCGTATAGCGGAGAATTACGTCAGTTGCATAATACCTACAAACCACGCCGCAGGCGCGGTTCCGCTGAATTTAGTTTTTGCAATTCCGCACGAACGAATGCAACAGGCGGCACTTCCCACACATCCGCTGCCTAATCGTCGCTGGTCCGCGAGACCACCGGGAGTATTCTGCACTGCAGAGAAGCCGAAAACAACCGTGAGATACTTCGTGCCTTAACCCACGCATCGGTACTTCCCACGTATCAAGAACATCCCGCACAAGTTCGATAAATGCGACCATTTCTTTATTATTTCGCATACCGAATAATTGAAACTTCTCATTCGGACATGCTTTCAAATCGAAACTGAATTGCGCGATACTGAGACGATTCACATTTTAAAGAAATAAGACACGAAAAAATCGGTCATACATGAGAAACAGGGTCTTAAAAAACTAAACCGACAAACCTCGAAGGGAAAAAAAAGGATTTCAAAATGAACACTCCTTGTCAATAAAAACTATTCTTCTCTACGACACTGTAGTTCAATAATACATGATATAAAATGGGAGTATCGCGACTTCAACAATAAACAAACATATAACAAAACTCAGCAGAATAAAACTTATCGCATGTCATTTCCTGCTAATGACCTCATAAGCCAATAAAGTTGCGGCAAGATAACAGGAGAGATGAAGGGATTTGATTTTTCTATATAGTTTATTTCTATCATGTGGTACTAAGACAAAACGACGTGGAAAAAAATAGTATTAACAAAAAAATATTTATTTTGAATTTCTCTATTTCCCTTCAAAGTTTGTCGGTCTAATGTTTTAACACTCTGTATGTAAATATGTGGATATAAAATTTGCGATAAGAAGTAACAAGTAACGGTTTTCTGAGAGAAAGAGTCGCTTTTCGGATTGGCGCACTTTGTCAGCGCATTTAATAAGCATGTAGATAGATACCTTTCTCTATGCTTCACACTCTCGGTGTGTTGTACCCCCTTGTATCCAATATATTTACGAAAATTCGCTGGATAAAAGAGAAAAGGGCTCCGTCGTTGTCTGCGTTGCTGGAACAACCCTCTTTGATATAAACTGTGCTTGTAATGTAATGACTCCCCCTTTTTGCTAACGTTACGTAAGAAAAACACTTTTCATCGCCTCGATACGGTCAAACGGGCAGCGCGCATTGGGTCACCCGATGCATAATGCATACGCTGTAAGATTAGAAGCGGGGAGATCGCGAAACTCCCTGATGGAGCTGCTTTATATCCAAGAGGTGGTTGCCGAAAACGTACTCCCCGTCCCGTCTTTCTTGTCGCGCGTAAGGGCGAGATCCGTTCTTCTGGAAGAAAAGCGACTAAGCTAGCTTCTCCTCGAACATGACAATGTATTTTATTGCCTCTCCCACTCGACATCCGAACGAAAGAGAAGCAGTGGCGATATATATTTACTCGGTCCCACGCATTCGAAAGATTGCTAATGTTACGAACAATCACTCTTCAATATTCGTCGCTCTTAAACAGTCAGTCATATGAACGCACGTCGTTACGCGTATATACCACTTATATGTACAAACATACGTACATATATCTTTACCATCGTGCGTAAATCAAACGTACACACTGTTTCTCTGATAAAACGTAAGCGAATTGACATGCACGGAGGTTAGAGGTTAAGACATATTTGCATATTTTTGTCACTCACTGGTGCCGACACATATCGCTGATTCCCCTCGCCACCACGTCCATTTACCGTACAAATATCATCGTACGGGTTGCCAGCTCTCGACAATCGAATCTCCAGACCTCGCACCTGAGACTTTATCCTTGAGACCTGTCGAAACAAGTTTGCGATAACTACAGAGATGTATACCCGCGCGTTGTCGATGCACTACCGACCACAGCGTTTCACCGACAGTGTCGCATACTGACCGACGGATCGTAGCCTCAACATATAGCGCGATCAGGTTATTAATATCGGAAACTGAGCATTATCTGTCTCTATTCTATTATTACATTGTGCATATTTACGAAACACAATATTTCGTTCCCGCGAAACATCGTAATGGCGGACGGTCATTTGCAATACTTGGTTCAGACTGGCAAACGCGTCGATAATGAACCGCGTCTCTGACGATTAAACGAAGTCGAGGACGTCGAAATATCAAGTGGCTGCGCGTTAAGATTAAGCGAGTTGCCGAAATTTCGGCCTCACTTGATATAACCATACGATTACCGGACGATCATACTCACATAAACAAACGACATCTGTAACGTTCCGTCGTCGCGCTCGAAAAGGCCTTCCTCTAGAATCTCGATAGCAATAAACGTTGCCGTGACCGTGCGGTGAGCCAATCAGACGACGCGAATGCAATTCAAACTGATCAACCAATCAATCGTGACGCGCGACTTCATCATTGCCAACCATTGATCTCTATAGTATACTGGAGTGAGAGTTTCCTGTACTAAATTATAGAAATCTGACGTCCGCCGGAGAAAAAGATAGATAAATGATTGAAGGGACATCCGTCTTTTTTTATACGTTACTATGACAAATATAAGAGGTTTGTTCTTTTTCGCTGAGCTAGTGTACACTAGCTTTACTGTACATTTATAGAACTTAAAAAAACAAATATATAAGCTTGGCGGAAAAACGAGGAGAAGAGAACTAACGCAAGTTAGTATTATTGAGCGAAACGCGTGCCATACGTGCTACAATCCGTTATTAGAAATTGTCTCGAGAATAAAACGTTTCCATTAATCATCAGCATTGGATTAATTATCGAAAACTGTGCTCTGCGCCCTCCTAGTAGTAGCGACCTAAGTGAGAAACAGTAACTCGATTCAGCACTGATGATAACTGCGCGAAATAATCTCGACTACACGTATAATGTTAACACACTGTATATATCTATGGAACATTGAAAACATTATTAATTGTAAACTTAGTAAGCTACAATATTTATGAGCTAAAATATTTACAACAGATGGTCGAAGATAGTCGGTAATTCAGCAACGCTTATCTATTAATAATTCGTGTCGATAAAACAAGACATACAGCGAGCATGCAGCCTGCTTTATCCAATGCTTAAAATAATCGACCGCAGAAAAGGACGAAAATGATCATAACAATAGTCGATACCCGAGTCGAATTTTAAATCAGCATTTGTAGTTTGTTACCATTTAGTCTATATTCCTATTCCCCATCCAAGTGTAACTAGAAGTATAATTCATGTTTTGTATATTTTAGAATGCATTTTGTTTGCAAAATAATATAGAACATTTTTGTTCACCTCAATGCGTTCTACGGCGTCGCGATATTTGTGGATGTATTGCTCTGACATACCCTGTATATTATATTGTAATGTTGATGTATTATTATATTATAATATTTCTACAAATGAACATTTTATTGTTGCTAAAATATTACATCATTTTCGCAATAAAATTTCGCTATGTTTCTGCAATGTTGCAATCTGGCTTAAAAAAGTTACTGTAATATTTCTACAATCTTTCTGCGTTGTGTATAGCTGGCTTTTCATATACCATGAATATTCCTACATGGATTTCGAATATCCTAAATAAATACACATGAGTTCTTTTAGACTCCGTGAAAATACACCTAAAAATTTTCAACAGGATAGCATACACTACATGTCTGACAATCTATTGTAAAAACAAGAATAATAATAATATTACATCCTCTTAGCACCTTAATTTAAATAGAATGAAGTTTATGCATTAGCGACTCATCGTGAATTTCAACAAAATAAGCTATGTCATTGCTTCCACGAAAACTAAGACATGATAATTGAATAGGTTTCCGTCTTCGATCGCAGTAGCTCTAAATTATCATATTAGGGTCGAGTAAAGATCACTGATGTGGTGGATAAGCCATTCAAACGCAGTTTGAATAATTAACTTCATTTCTTTTTAAGTGATATTAGTATGTAATAGTGTACATCGACTGGCTGAGAAATATGAAATAATGTTACGAGTAATGAGCGGCACGGTTTTACATTATGCATTACGTGTGTATCAAATACAAGACATGCTTCTTCAGACTATCTATAGAGTTCGTCCCACAGAATCCTGCGCACTCATTGGTTAATCCTTTTTTACCTCATTAATTGTTGAGAGATTTCTACTTAGTTTAATAAATTTTCCTACACACGAGAGATTTAATATCTAAGTTATAAATATCCTGTATAAAAAAATATTATGACTTCTGTTCACA
The DNA here is from genome assembly GCF_001313825.1 of Dinoponera quadriceps. NCBI lineage: Eukaryota > Metazoa > Arthropoda > Insecta > Hymenoptera > Formicidae > Dinoponera > Dinoponera quadriceps. The sequence continues at coordinate 613,339 of NW_014559305.1, forward strand.
AGACGCAACAACACTTATCATGTGGTGAAAGTTCCTACGGTAGCCAATAAACAGGCCATACATTAATAAGAAATAAAAGTTTATTATATACTACGCGAACTGGCGCCACGTGGCAAGAATTTCCGCGCGTGTTTGGAGACATAAGGTAAAAAATGTACATAAAATTATCATACAAAATATAAAAACTTAGCATACAACAGTTTTCATTCACAAATTCATTCTACACATTTTCCCAGACTTATACAATCATTTATATATGCAGAAAGATATTGCATATAGAATATTTCTTGCTTGGTATATATACCGGCTCAGTATTTTGTGATTCAGTTTTCATTGCTAGGTGAAACTTCAAACCATACTGTTTTAAATTTTAAATATTTTTAGAGAGAGAAGTAACCAGAAAAAAAATTAAAATATTGTCCAGAATCTAAAAAAACAAATAACGTTAGTAAGAGTTATTTGTTTTCTTAGATTCTGGACACTATTCTAATTCTTTTTTCTGATTAATATTACAGGATGAATTCTAACGGAAAATATGTGCTCATCGACGTTGAGCCTGGAGATGAAATCGTAATTTCCGGAATTGCCGGTAGATTTCCTGATACTGATAACATGAAGCAGCTCCAAGAGAATTTATTTAATAAAGTAGATCTTGGTTCGGATGACTGTCGACGCTGGCAACATGGTGAGGATTCTTTAAACGTTATTGAGAAAAAATCGATATATTATATTTCATATGAATTAACACGTTTTCCTTCTTATCTTCAATTTGCAGAACATCCCGACATACCAAAACGCTCAGGAAAGGTCAATAACATCGAGAAATTTGATGCGGAATATTTTGATGTACCTTTCAACCAAGCCC
>NW_014559306.1:0-791 GCF_001313825.1 Dinoponera quadriceps
AATTAGAAGGTTCTATGGTTCCGTTATTTAGGAGATCTTGCATTTGTCTGTTAATTTCTTCCTTGTGAATTGGCGGAAAACGATATTGTTTAATATTAATAGGAAGTTTGTCGGTCGTGATGATTTTATGTTGGATCGCGTTTGTGAATCCTAGCTTTTCGTCTGGCAAGCGGAAAATGTCGCTATGGTCCCTCAGAATTTTCTCTACGTGGTTCGCTTCTATATTATTCAAATGATCGAGGCGCAGGAGGCCTTTTAGTTTTTCGTATCTTANGGAAAACGATATTGTTTAGTATTAATAGGAAGTTTGTCGGTCGTGATGATTTTATGTTGGATCGCGTTTGTGAATCCTAGCTTTTCGTCTGGCAAGCGGAAAATGTCGCTATGGTCCCTCAGAATTTTCTCTACGTGGTTCGCTTCTATATTATTCAAATGATCGAGGCGCAGGAGGCCTTTTAGTTTTTCGTATCTTAGGTCTCCTTGTCTCGAAGGATGGGCTTTGTCGCTGCCCGAGGAATTTGAGATACAGAGGCACGTTTGACTGTTTCCGTTCGCTTCGCCTAGGGGTGCGGGCGTTCGCAGGTCAACCGTGTGTTTTGTTTTATAGGCTTGCGTGTATTCACCCGGCCCTAGGGCGGGTTTGTTTACACAGGTGGTCCCTTCGCTGGCGGTCGGTGTGCCCTTGGGTTCCGACGTAGGCGAAGTTCGAAGCCTGTTTGAAATGATATTGAATTCTTCCAATTCGATCATGGGAATCGGAATTTTGCATTCGGTTACTCCCGTGTTGACTA
>NW_014559307.1:0-408 GCF_001313825.1 Dinoponera quadriceps
GTATTTACAAGTTGATCAAGAGTATCAACAACTCCTTTTATTGCATTAAAGTCCAATATAATTTGCATTCTTTTGTCTTCTTTATTACTAATTGTTTTGTCACGATGCAAGCTGCTCATGAGAATAACGTTTTTATTCTTTTTGGAACATAGTTTACTACTGTAATATCTTTTGTAAAATTAAAGGAAGAGCTGTGAACATCTTTATTGCTCATTTGTGACAGTTCCAGGTTATTTTTTCATATATGCCAAGCATAGTAAGTTTTCTTTTTAAAAGCAGCTGTCCCAAGTTATGTAAGGTAAGAAAGTTATCACATGTAAGATTATGTCTTAATTCACTACTAAGATCACGCACAACTAGCAAACCCAGATTTTCTGCTTTCTGTCTAGGATTTTTTCCGTAAAAATT
>NW_014559308.1:0-2321 GCF_001313825.1 Dinoponera quadriceps
AGGAATTAATTAAACGAACTGTGTGAAATAATTTGAAAGTCGGTGATACAGTTAGATCGTACGGAGCAGGTAGATTGGAACGTCATTTTTATTAACGTGCTAACGTGAATTCAATAGCCACATCTTGCTGAGCGACATTAAAAAATGTGTCAAGCATATCTGTCGCGCATAGCATTTTTCACTGGCGCCACTTTGTTATACTTTTCATCTCCCGAAATTCGGCTGGTCCGCGCAGCAACACAATTCTTTTAATTCCCTGTCAAATTGATCATCGTCAGCTGCGACATATTTTATGCAATATAATCCAAATTAGTTAAAATCCAAGCAAAATCTATCGCTGCTTCTGAAGCCGATTGTCGCCGAGAACGAGTTTGTTTCCGAGACCTGCCGAGAGAGAGAGAGNAGAGGAGCGAGCACACAAAAAATTATACTTCCCACAGAATCATTGCCTTTGACAAAGACACATTTTCACGTGACTGACACCTCTCACACCTCATTCGATTTACATAATTTCCGATAGCAAGAAAAATGATACATTCCTGAACACGTACACTGAGAAAACAAATTCGTTTCTTATAATCAGAAATTTTGTTTCCTACAACCAAATCGTATTTGACTGCCCGTTATTGAATGTATGCCCACAGAACTGGTTTTTCAGTGTAACGCGCACACATCGCGAGAAACACACGGAGCAACTAAGTGGAGCACGAAATTCGATGTCACGGACAATAATAAAACGTCGCGACGACCCTCCTCCGCCCTGAAGAAACGCACCTACGTGGAAAAACATAAAAGCGAGGAATTATTTTCCCCCACGACCCACGCGCGAGGGGAACCGATCGAACGAGCGCAATGTGCAATTTTTATAATTTGACTTCCTACCGTTTCCCCAGACACCGAGAAAGCAAACAATCGATCGCCCTCCCTGGTTCGCCGTGAACAAATTTCCCTTAATTACACGTCGCTATTGCCGATATATTTTGTAAAAGCATTGTGAGAGCAAAGATACGAAGGATCTTTAGCGATCGACGTTTAGATGATTAGACTGTTCCTGCTGGACGATACGACAGTACTCTGGCGTCATTTTTCTCGACAATGCCGCTGTATCGCGAAGAAACCGATTTCACCGAATATCATTATTACGAGCTAAACCGGATGCTTTTCTCGACGTTAAAATTGTGGCCGTAAAGCCGATCGAGATTTATGATAATTAATAACCTCATCTTCTCGACTCAGATGGTGTCCTTAGTAGTTTTCCAGGTACTATTGATCTTTATTCCTTTTAATAATTTTACTATGTACGTATAGTTTAGTGCAGACCCAAATCATACCGTGCCTAGTCGATGTTTCGAGAATTTTGTAAATTTTTCGATTTCTCAGCAAATAAAGCTTCTAACATATTCTTGTTCTTTAATACTATCTGCAATTACGTTCTATATAAATACAATGTACTCGATTGTATCGTACATAGTAACAAATTTTGTGTTAAATTTAACAAATTTCACATGTCCCAGACGGTCCAAATTTTTGTGTTGACTCTATGTAAGATGAATATTAAGAAGCATCACAAATAATGTATAAAAAATTAACGTAAATGCTCGTCGCTTTCAGTTAACATCATTCGTCATGTATCAATTTACCGTGGATGCTCTCATCGTAGTTCTGTCATATGCCATGTCATCTCTTTACAGTGTTGTACTATACTATTCGTTTTGCGTTGAATCTAATGCGGTAAGTCAGTCATTCTATTCCATCATTACTTGTGGCTTAGCATTCAAATCTAATCAGAAATAACTTGGCCGTAGGTGAAACAAATTTGGAAAGACATTCATGATGCTTGGAGCATATTAAAAAATGGGACACAACGCGAAATAATGCGGAAATACTCGCTCTCCGGAAAACTGTGCACGACAATATTATTACGTATGACATTTATTTAAAGAAAAAACAAAACACGTGACCAACTAGCGACATACCTCTTCGTGCGTGTATAATATAATTTCATATTATTTATTAAAACAACTAATAGTTGCATCTAACGCGAAATTTGAAAATACGTCTCCGTAGGCGCGCGAGTGACTGGGTCAAACTATTGGGAGTACAAATTAGTTCGGTCCGTTTTCTATGGTCAAAAATGCATTGTTTTCAGAACAAATGAACAGATTAATCAAAGTATTGTCCATCGCTGGCTATTACTTTTTCCCACCTCTCAGGCAACTTTCAAATTCCATTTCGAAAAACTGTCTCGTCTTTTGAGGAAATCCAAGTTAGTAGCCAATTTTCGATTTCTGCGAAAGAAGTGAACCGGTGACCTGCCAAAT
>NW_014559309.1:0-534 GCF_001313825.1 Dinoponera quadriceps
GTTAAATTTCGTCGATGTCAACGAGATTTGTATTTATCAGTATTGAATAATATTCCTACATAATGCTAAGCCACTTGAAATTTCTGAGATTACACAGATTACTCAAACCTTCGTAATGCACATCAATGACATCGATTGCTTGGAGAATATGGTATAAATTATTTGCATTGGGTAAGTCGGAAATACCATCCTTATTTGAATCTATCCAAAAATTGGAATCTTTGAACCTCACTTCGCTTCTGCGATGGGCAATAAAGTTACATACCGGCCCCGGGAAACGTACCGATCCCATATCGACTCTGGTAACTTACCGTTCTCCGGAAACTTATCGACTCTGATAACTTAGCGCTCTCTGCCATCTTAACGACTCTGCAAACTTATTGATTCTCGAAAACTTATCGACTACAAGAAATTTAACTTACCCACTATTGATCATTTCTCATTGTGTTATCCATTCTTACCGACAAAGACTGACACATAAAAGATCTAACATTGAACGGCAGTGTCGCTCTCTCATGTTGACATTTCTTGAGC
>NW_014559310.1:0-269 GCF_001313825.1 Dinoponera quadriceps
TCGACATTCACGTTACTTCGCCTATTACACGCAAACTCTCAAGTTTCGCCCGCAGATTGATTTCTTTTACATTTTCTCGTAGAACTAGCGTATTTGGTTGAAAAGATTCAAGCCGAAACGTGAATTTGCATTAGTTCACGTTTTCTGATGTAGAGTCGAAAGAAAAGCGGGCCGGCTGAAATCTGCGAGTCTGCCGCATGGAAATAACGTAATAAAGATGAATATTTCAATCACACACGCCAGTTTGCAACCGTTCACGATTTAACGTA
>NW_014559310.1:382-948 GCF_001313825.1 Dinoponera quadriceps
TCTAGCCGAAACGTGAATTTGCATTAGTTCACGTTTTCTGATGTAGAATCGAAAGAAACGCGCGACGCCTGAAATCTGCTAGGCTACCGCATGGAAAAAACGTAATAAAGCAGAATATTTCACCACATTCGACAGTTTGCATCCCTTCACGATTTAACGTAAGAAAACGCCAGATTTACGCGACATTAACGTTATTTGCCTATTACACGCGAAAGCGCAAGTTTCGTCAGCGGATGGATTTCAATTACCTTTTCTCATGAAACTATCGTATTTGGTCGAAAAGATTCAAACAGAAAAGAGAATTCCCATCAGTTCACTTTTTCTGATGTAGAATCGCAAGAAACGCTCGCCGCTTGAAATTTTAGAGGCTGCCGCATGGAAATAACGTAATAAAGATGATTATTTCAATCACACACGCCAGTTTGCATCCGTTCACAATTTAACGTAAGGAAAGGCAAGATTCACACGACTTTCACGTTATTTCGCCTATTACACGCAAACTCGAAAATTTCGCTCTACTATGGATTTCTTTTAACTTTTCTCGTGGAACTATCGTATTTGGTCGA
>NW_014559311.1:0-634 GCF_001313825.1 Dinoponera quadriceps
TCACACACATACACACACACACACACACGGCGATTTTGACCGTTCAATTAGATCGCGTCGTATCAGTCTATAATATCTTCGCATTGTGCAATCCAATTACCAATTGCAACCGTATATTTTAACTATTATCTCTCCGATTACCTATTGGCGTAACATCGTTGCGGACTCTTCAACTTGGACGTTCTTGTTGACTCTTATTAGATGTTACAGGACGAATCTCTACGTTTAGTCTTAAATATATACATAAAAAAACATACACAAATTCAGCTTAGCCGATGAGCTACAATGCCCGTGTTTCGGNCAACCGTATATTTTAACTATTATCTCTCCGATTATCTATTGGCGTAACATCGTTGCGGACTCTTCAACTTGGACGTTCTTGTTGACTCTTATTAAATGTTACAGGACGAATCTCTACGTTTAGTCTTAAATATATACATAAAAAAACATACACAAATTCAGCTTAGCCGACGAGCTACAATGCCCGTGTTTCGGGGACGAGATGCGACCGCGTATTCGATTCGATTTTCCCATGCATCCCCGTGTGTATCGGAAAAGTATCCGAAAACAATTCGAATAAATGTAGTGTGACTTCTCGACGACACTCGTTGCTGCAGTTTTTTCTTAAACAACA
>NW_014559312.1:0-514 GCF_001313825.1 Dinoponera quadriceps
AATTTGTTCCAGTCGGGGCCTGGGAATGGCCGGCGGCAGCACCTTTCTTTCTTGGTATCGTCTCCAGAGGCTTTCTCGGTCTCTGCCGACTTCTGCAAGGAGACCCTTTGGATAAAGGGAGGTTGTTGGTAGATTTCTGGAGCAACTAGGCCGAGGGATGTCGGAGACCGCGGTCGTGGGAATGTGGCTTTTTAAGCTTCGCGAGATTACCACACGCCCGGGTCATTTAGGCGCTCTTAGCTGGGTTCCTAGGTAAAATTTATCTTTCAAACTACGCAGGGTCCCACCCGTTATCCAATGGCTTGTGAGCAATATTTTGTATCTTTGCCTGCAATATATCCCATTCATTTAGAACACCTAATCCTATCACCTGTCCAAAGTATCAATAGAGTCAATAGGTTCAGAGCGTGTGTCCAGGATCGGGAAATAAATAGGCAGGCCTCCCCATGGTCCCCGTGAGCGTGGCACGTGCGCAGGCCGCGTGGGGGCTAGCGGTTTACCGCACACCCCACGT
>NW_014559313.1:0-283 GCF_001313825.1 Dinoponera quadriceps
CCCGACTAGTGAGAGGCAAGGGGACTCATTGTAAAAAAGTACCACGACTAGTGATAAGCAAGGGGACTCACTGTAAAAAAGCACCCCAAATGAGACATATGTTTACCACATCCACGCCGTTGTCTCTGGATTACGCTAAGAGTAAAACATCACAGTAAATTCAAGGCAGACATTTGATATACTGTTTAGTACTTTCATTGAATAAATATTTTAGATAACAAAGACTAGATGCCCAATCAAAAAAACCGTTGTGAAAAAAGAGCATATATAGATAAAAGTTTAA
>NW_014559314.1:0-1231 GCF_001313825.1 Dinoponera quadriceps
AATAAATATAACTTTGTCCAAAAAACGATTGTTTTCATTAAAAATCCCGAGACTTTTCAGCACATGTAATATAATACTTGAAACAAAAATGAAGAAAAAACGTCGACAGATGTCAACAAGATTTTTTTATTTGCGGTTTAATATTAGACACGTCAACCAGTACTTCGAAATCTTTCTATAATAAATATTAAATTTCGTCTCGGGCAATTTCATATTCTCGCTAAGTTCCTTAAACGTCCCGCACAATAAATTATTCGATATACCTGGACATATATGATGCATCGCTGTCCACGTGTCATTCTCCTGCCTCTCTTCCTTCCTGATTCAGCATCCTGCTCCCGGGGATTCCGGATATTCCATCGTCGTATTGGCACTGACACTCGTGTAGACGCAGATTGATCGGAGAAATGCATGTTAACGAACGCAATATCGACAAAGCGAAGATGCGAAATTTTAAGAACCAACGGCGTAACTCATGCGTCACGATATGTGTTATTTGCTCGAAAGGTAATGTAACACTAGGCGTTCGGGGCGCGGACAAGTATGCGACGTGCGAGCGACTGAAGAAAACAACCTCAAGGGTAACCGTCGCCGTGCGTCATTCAACACGTATACTCAGTGCCTGAGAAATTATTTCATTGTATATTACTTCTATTATTTACTCGTATTTTTCACAAGTATCTAATATTTAATTAATGACGATCAAATTAATCACGGGAGGATGATGATTGAATTAAAAATAGAATAACCGTGGAGTATTGAGATAATGATGAATATTAATAATTCGAAAAATCTATCTTATAAAAAATGAATAACACAAGGACCTACTCTTCTAAAATTCTCCGCAGGTTCTTCTTCAAGCGTCAGTGAAGAAAAACAGCAGTAAGTAATCCTTTGTGACGTCATAGGACAATCACCTTTACAGTGTTTATGTTACGAAATCGGTCTTTCTAAAATTCCATGGACCTTGGAAAATTAATGTAGAACCGCAATTTCTACTAGGGTCAACTGTTATATTTAGAAGAGCATATTGTCCATAAATTACAACATATCGACAATTTACCTATTTATTTATATACCTTTATCTTATCTATTTCTTCAAAAAAATAAAAAGTCGTTGATTTAATTCTATCATTTTGCGTTTCACCGGTAATTTCGAATGTCGGGCCTATCGAGGCGTGACGCATGGATCGCGGGGCGACAGCGCGATATATTTGTGGTGTCAACAATT
>NW_014559314.1:1285-2275 GCF_001313825.1 Dinoponera quadriceps
GATCTCGAATTAATGCTGCCGAATTTGAACAGCGAAACGGAAGAAGCAAAGGCGGCAGAGAAGCCTTCCGAGATCCACGTGCGGCGGCCTGCGGCCCACCATCGGCCCACCATTTCTGAGCTTTCTAGGGTCGTGCGTGGGGTCGGAGCGCTTCAGGGGGCGGCTAATGAAATATCCGTGCCGGTTTAACCGAGTTAAAAAGCCCGCGAATCACCCCCAAAGGCGAAAACACACGTTTCCCACTGAATACGGGATTGTTTCTGTCCTCCCGTTCTGCAACAACAAGAAAACATATTGTCCGCGAATACGCTCTGGCACCGGGGTCCTCCGCCTTTGCCGACGGTAATGCGACACGGCCCCCGGAGTTATTCAGGGCAAACTATTATGAAGTGTCCGATTTCTTTCTCGCCAGATTCTTTTTTAATGAATATCGTGGCGATTGAAAGTAAACGCCNAGCCAGATTTCTTTTTAATGAATATCGTGGCGATTGAAAGTAAACGCCTCCTCAACCGGAAATTTGGAGACAGGTAAGTTAAGTCTCGGAATAAATTTGGTGTTACGATTGTACAAAGAATTGGGTTTTGCAATTTCAATAAAATTGTGTCCAAAACGTTACGTTTTGCGATTGTAAGAATTACAAAAAAACAGTCGAACTCTTCATCCATCTTTACATATCACGCGTACGGGGAANCGCAATTTCAATAAAATTGTGTCCAAAACGTTACGTTTTGCAATTGTAAGAATTACAAAAAAACAGTCGAGAACTCTTCATCCATCTTTACATATCACGCGTATGGGGAAAAATTTTTTGCCGGCGAATTGTTAGTTATTATGGCAACGGCATAAAATTTGCTGTGCCGGCGAAAGCATTCTTAAGAATAATTACTTTTGACAGATACACGGACAGCAGTTTAATTTGGTTGAGCCAACTGAACTTTAACGCTCTCGCAATAACGTTTTGCTACGACAGCAAACAAAATTATTTTTCC
>NW_014559315.1:0-424 GCF_001313825.1 Dinoponera quadriceps
ACCATGTGAAATAATCACGGCAGACTTCTACCAATAACAATTGACTAATTTGAGCGTTTCATAAGAAGAAAAGTGGCCATTTATTAGCCAAAGAAGTCGTAAAATGAACTTCCTTCATGTCAATGCCCGACCACATATTGCGAAAGAGACTCAGGACTATATTTTTGTTAGGCTTGGAACTTCTCCCGCACGCAGCGTATAGAATGGCGCCTTTCGACTACTACCAATTCCGGTCGCTGCAGCATCACTTGGGTGATACACATTTTGTGAGATTTGAAGAGATACGAAAATGCATTGATGACTTTATCGCTTTGAAGCCGATGAGATTCTATCGTCAAGGAATTCGCAAGCTACCCGAAAGATGACATAAGGTCATTGATGCAAACGGGGAATATTTCGCTAATTAATATATTTTCCATGTTTA
>NW_014559316.1:0-519 GCF_001313825.1 Dinoponera quadriceps
TAACTGGAAATAAAATCGAATATGTTCACTGGGACGATCCCAATGAACTAGATCGTATGCGATTGCTCGAAGCCTCTAGTCAGGCTGGCAATGACGCGCATGACAACGAAATTTTATCGATTATCGAAGAACTTTGCGAAGAGGGTTTGATTATAAATTAAACAGCGCGACATTGACACGAGTCAGTCAGTCAGTGGATGCTGCACCGAAAATGTCGCTGAATAAGTTTGGGGTATCGCAAGAAGATGATGCCTCCTCTGATGGAACGCAGCAACGTAATGAAGAAAATACCCTTTGTCTAAACGAGGCCGAAGATTTTAACGCAAAATATAGCAAGATACAAAATGTAGCGCAACCGGAAACCAACAATGATGTTGCAACCAAACAATATGTGGATGAGCGTTTCGCAAAATTTGAGACTGATAGTATAAACAACATTGCGCGTAAACACTACGTACAGAATAATGCTCTTTGTCTGACTGCCGATCGTAAGTTTTTTGACGCAAAAGGAATCAAAAT
>NW_014559317.1:0-856 GCF_001313825.1 Dinoponera quadriceps
AAGTATTAGTACTTCTACAGGTAGAACAAAAAAACGGGCGATTTAAAAAATTTTTTTAGATTTAAGAAATTATATTTCTAATGCAGCTTATTTATTCTACGCTTCAAGTTCCATTATTCCATAATAACTAAATAAAGTACTGTTGGTGACAAGTTAGCATATATATTCATTAATTTATCCTAATTGTCATACTCTAATTGTAGCGGAGTAAATAGATTTTTATAATCAACCGTTTCTTTGCTCCATATTATAAATATTCCCATCTATAAATTTTTTGACTTTCAGATCTTGCACCAACCGNAATCATCTTGGAGAATATTTTGAAAAACAATAAAACCAATTTCGATCATAAATATTTGTTTTTTCATTATTAGCCCAGAAATATAAGTAGCAACCCTCATATACCAGGTGTACCGGTATGAAGTGAGCGTCAAAATACAAATGTCTCGATAGGGAACATTTATTTTGAACGGGCCTTAATTTTGTTTTGTTTGGTTTCAATGACATCTATCAAACATATTCAGTTTACATTAAGTTATTGAACAAACAACATCATATTTTTTCATCGTGTTAAAAATGTCGAATTTTGTACCAGAAAATGATGATTTGCGGAAAGCATTAATTTTTTGTTTTCATTTGAAGAAAAGTGCTGCAGAGTCGCATCAAATGCTTGTCGAGGCATATGGTGATCATGCTCTATCAGAAGCAACATGCAAAAGATGGTTTCAACGGTTCAGAGATAATGATTTTGATGTGAGAAATAAAGAACGTGGAAAACCACCAAAAAAGTTTGAAGACACCGAATTGCAAACAATATTGGATGAAGATGACACTTTGAGTCAGACACAAATGGCAG
>NW_014559318.1:0-625 GCF_001313825.1 Dinoponera quadriceps
TCAAAATAAATGTTCCCTATCGAGACATTTGTATTTTGACGCTCACTTCGTACCGGCACACCTGGTAGTAGACACTTCGATCCAACGCTGCATTCGTTTCCCCACTTCCCCTCTAGGACGACTTCTGCGCGCGCACTTTCGTTACTTATTAGCCAGACCTCGTATTACCGACTACCGCGGGAGCGACTTTTGACAAGGGAGATAGAAGACGACGTTCCTCCCATCCTTGTCCACCTCTCTCAGCGGGAACGTCTTTTCTGGTTTGGTGAGAGGAAACCTGTCAGTGTGAGCGCTCAGCTCGTCAAAGCGGCGGTCACGACCCGGAACTGGCTCGCCGGATTTCCGTGTTCAGTTGTAATAAGTTTGTGATAGTTTGTTGGTTAATAAACAAAAGATTTATTCTTAATTACAAAGGCAGACTCATGTGCAAGCGGATGTCAGCTCGGTGTTTTAAATTGTTTTTCCCCGGTAGAACGCTGGATGCGACGAAGCGTGTTGATGCTGTCTTCGTTCGCGTATATGTTTTGCTAGCTTAACTGGTCTTCGAGTTTTGCGGTGAGACGGTTGCGCGGGTGGACGCGGTTCGGTAAACGCGGCAATATATTCACGTTTGACGTATGACTGA
>NW_014559319.1:0-1551 GCF_001313825.1 Dinoponera quadriceps
GCATGTAAAGAGAATGCGACATTTCATACGCACCAACCTAATACATATAATCGCTACCGAATGCAGAGCCTGGGACAAGGTACCCAATCGGCAACAAACTTGTCTAAACTTTTGAATAAAGCCTTCTTTTATACAACTCTTCCCGCGTACAACGCCCGTCATCCGAATATCTTCAATTTCCGCAATATACGTCGCGTCTCTGGATCATCCGGGGTGTGAGACACTTTATGCTGTCTCGNAGTTTTTCGTGCAATGCTCGGCTCAAACGGATAATTTGTTGTCGATAGAGATGCCCTGTGACTGTTTGACCAGATTTCAACAGCTCATGATGCACTACACCCTTTTGATCACACTAAATACAGAGCATTACCTTCATTCTGTGGATATTTCGCTTTAGTGTCGATGTTGAGAATTATATTCCGTATATAATTATATACGGTTCCATATATAATTATATACGATTACACAGAGTATCCCATTTTAAATGACACCCTCTTTTGAACAGTGCATCTCGGAGAAAAATATTTCTTACAAAAGTATGAATTGTAAGAGGATATAAGGTAGCGTCATTGGTTTGACTTTTCACAGTTTTTTAAGTCACACAAAGAACATGTTTAATTTCTTAAATGGGAACTTCTATTTCTTGCTGCATATTCCCGTAGCTTCTTGAGAGGTTTGCAAAACTTTATAATATTGAATGTACTAATGAATACATGTGTTTTTAGCAGTTAAGAAATTAATTTTAAAATCAATTAATTTTTCCACTCATTTGCGGTTATGCAGTGTAGAGATAGAGCTATTAAATTGACATTCAATATGGCAAAAGGCCAAATATAATCTTCAATAGTATTTAGTTCAATAGAGTCAAACATGGCAACGGAAAAGATGCATACCCAATACTGTATTTTTTCTGAATTCCATCAAAAAAAATGCTGCAAGAACATGCGAATCGATTTGTTCCTTTCTCGGCAAAGGTGTTGTATCGTACTATATGTGCGCATTTTGGTTTAAGCGGTTTATAAGCGGTGAGTTCAGTCTGATCGACAAACAACGTTCTGTAGCTCCTCGAAAATGCAATAACGATGATTTGAAACAACTGCTCGTTGAGAATTCGGCACAAACGCAAAAAAGCTTACAGATCTCTTGGGAGTAACGCAGCGAACCGTTTCCAAACGCCAACATAAAATGGGTAAGATTAAAAAAAAAGGAAGATGGCTTTTCCATGAACTCCCTGAAGCCAACAAAAACAACGAGTAGCATAGTGTCTTTCACTTTTTAATTAACAGCGTTGAAAATCTTTCATTCGGAAAATCGTTATGAACGACAGATATTCGAGTGAGAAATAGATATTCTACGACAATCCGAAACGCAGAAAGTCATGGGTAAATCCCGAGAAACCATCAACATCGGTCGCAAAGCCCAATCGTTTTGGAAAGAAAGTTCTTCATTTAATGGGATATCAAGATCGTGCTCTATTATGCACTGTTGGAACCAGGTAAAACAGTTACTGCGGACTACTACCAACACCAATTAATCCGCTTAAGTCAAGAA
>NW_014559320.1:0-808 GCF_001313825.1 Dinoponera quadriceps
TTCAAGTCATAATTTTGATGATAAAAACAAAATGAAAATAAGTTATAGACAAGTTAAAAAAAAATTACTCTCAAACGCAGAAATTGCTAAAGCCTGATCACGAGTGGAACGTAGGAGATAAACTATGTATCGACTATATAAGTGATGAACTTCACTCGCCTAGTAGTGTAAAATTGAAAATTCAAAGTTCCACACTCATTGAAGTATTTGAGCTATTCTTTTCTCAAAGTTTNAAATTGAAAATTCAAAGTTCCACACTCATTGAAGTATTTGAGCTATTCTTTTCTCAAAGTTTGAAGCAGTACATTTTCTGGATTTTCAAAAAATCAAAAAATTGTTATGGAAAATTTTGGAAAAATTTGAGAGTGTTCCTTCACTCATTCCAAGACATTTTTATTCTTAGGAATTTTACGCCAAAGTCTATAGTTTTCTAGAAAACAATTTGTCAAGTTGAAAAACACAATTTCTCACTTAGTCCGCCATTTTGCTTCATCAAAAAATTTTCAAGGCACATCTGACCATACCAAATCAAATTTTAGACCATTATTCCACCATCTAAACCAGTTTGAGAAGTATAAAAAAATGTACAGAAAATGTCGAAAAATCGTTTTCAACTAGATATCGTATCGAAAAAACACGTTTCTTTTTATTATTTTCGATTTTTCCACGCTTAAAAAAATTTTTTTTTATTTCTAACTATCTCCATTCGAAAGAGCACCCACAAAACATAGGGTACAGTGATTAAAAAAAATGTTTGGTTCGATTTCATTGTTGGGTATTGATTCAAACTTGAACGTCAAAATTATGC
>NW_014559321.1:0-606 GCF_001313825.1 Dinoponera quadriceps
ACAACAGCAAAATTCCTTTTCTCCGTGCTGACATTCAACCGACGAGAGAGACGTTTTTTTTACACATTTTTCGCGAGTGTAATGATCGCCGGGAAAACGATACTTTATCTTTTCCTGTATCTTCATCTTTCTTACTTTATTAACATAAATTTCCCGTATGGAAACTTCCCAGATATCCTCAAATATGGTATAGATTTTGATCAGATTACTCAAACTTACCTCAAATAAGTGTAAGATATTGTGATGCCAATTAGAAATTCTATTTTTATCTCAATTATAAGAAAATTTTANTAGATTTCCCATTAAAAATCGCAATTTTATTTAGCTGATTAATCGGAATAGATCCTAATTAGATCCCATTTAAAATTCTCTATTTGAGAAAGAAAGATCCAATTTTGTCTGCCCAATGATTTCCCTAAATTTTTTTCAGATTTCTAATGTGTTTATGTTGAACAAAATTTCATAAAATATTTGAACATATATAGATTTTAGATTTAAAACTCTCTATTTAAGAAATTACATATTGTGACATGGCAGATTTCGCGCGACCGTCACAAGACCCGGGGACTCTGGGAGAACTTTCGTAATAGCAGGATGCGCTGATGT